>NW_026557658.1:0-71709 GCF_026930045.1 Uloborus diversus
ATTGTTAAATAAACAAAAGAAATACAGGCAAAACAACGAAGTTTTCCGGTAACGGCGATATATGCTTCATTAAATGCGACTTTAATCCATATTTTGCATACATTTTTGCACTAATGTGCTTATTATGGTTAAAAATTATATTTTCATGTAGTGGTCAGTACACTCAGGAAACTATTTTATAAATAATTCTGAAATCTAAATTTTACTCTAATGGTGACGGTAACTCTTAATAACTTAAATTTAGTTCGCATACCAGAATTTTTGACCGTAATGAAATTGTCTATAAAACACAAATTTTAGGTAAAATTAAAAATCGATAGAAAAATAATTTTATTTGAAAGCAATTTGATAAATGTAATAAAACAGAATTAAAATTCATTTAATGGGCTGTAGTCAGTTGCAGATAGTTTAAATGGTTAATGCTGTTACTGAAGAAATTAATATTCTGTATAGCCATGCCTTCTTTCTAGAAAGAACATTTCAATCAACTTAGTCAAAAACGGTATTACTACACTCTCTCTCTCTCTCTCTATATATATATATATATATATATATATATATATATATATATATATAGTTATTTATTCATTTGAAAAGAAGAAAAATGATTGAACTGTAACACGTTTACTTTCAATACTACAACGCAGCAAATCAAAAATTTTCATTATAAATGTTTTATATCATTGTTAGCCAACAAAATATTATTTTCAATTTAGCAAAAGTATTTACAAAAGAATCTGTTTTTATTTAAGAAATTAAAATATATTTTTTACAAGTAAAGCAAATATTACATACTCCCCTCACGTTTAAAATTGTCCAGCAAAACGTTTGGACTTCCAATAGAGCATGGAAACTTAAGTCGGGACGAAATTAGATACTCAAAGATAGGAATCTTTTCCACTTGTTCTCCCCACGACGGGAGGGGTTATAAGCCGGAAATGACGCCTTCAGTTTTCTTTGTTCAACACAAAACCGGAAATGATGTCATTTTAATATCGCTCACGGAAACATTTCTTGGATTTATTGTCATACATAAGACTCGGAAAGCATATTTTCAAAGCGTATTTAAAACGCAAAATATGCATGAATTTGTAATGTCGCTATATATAAAATAGATTTTAAGAGCAAAATATTTGGAATTGGTTTTAAGAATAAAACACCAAATGTAAAACTACAACAACTTCCCATTTCTCAGTTTAATTTCCCCGTCATAAACTCTGCATTTTACTTCCGGTTTTTAATTGTTGCCAAGAAAAAAAAACAATAAACAAATGAATTCTTAATAAGTGAAACAAATGTTTTTCTTGGCTAAACTTAAGCAAGCACATTTTTTGTGGTGTTTTTTAAAGCTTTGTTTTTTTGTTTTTTGTTTTTTTCATTACAGTTCGAAAGTGCTTTTAAATTCGCGCATTCAAAACAGCAATATTGAAAAAAGATAAATAGTAGATGTAAGCTATTTTTCCTTGTATGCAATACATTTATATTAAAGCGAAAGTCAGTACCTTCTTTTTCTTTTCAAAAAATGATAGTTAACAAGTAAATATGTTCTATATATCAAAAAGTCACACCTCAAATATATTTCAAAACACAAACACTCTAAAATAAAACGTAAAAAATGTTTTTTAATTCTAAAGACTATTTCTATGAGCTTGGATCGCACTAAAAATCATTAAATAAAGTAAGTATATGACTTCTTGGTTGCAACACTTAGAAACTGAAGTTGATCTTAATATATTTATGTTTATGTTAATCCTAAATCAGCCAATAACATTAAAATTAAAAACTTGAGATAAGAAATAGGCGGTATACAGCTTTCTGCGAGTAGCTTGTATATTATACGAACTATATTTTTTCTCCTATCAATTTTTAATTTAAATTTTTTGACTCCTTTAGAATTAACATAAACAGAAAGAAGAAAAGATAAGCTTCGTTTTTTGAGTATTGCAATCAAGAAACCAGATCTTTAGTTTATTTCTTACTTTTTATTGCAAACCAAGCTTATAAAAATAGCCTTTTAGGATTAAAAAACGTTTTTTTTACATATTTTTTATTTATTCTTATTTTCTCTTTTGCAGAATTATTGATATGTAGTACGGCTCGGATTAAGCTTACTCGCACTAAATCGTGCTACTTAGTGATTTATTTCTAAAAAGCAGGCGTTATAACGCTTGTGCTTGTTTCTTCATTATTTTACCTTTTTTATGTATATTTTTAAACTTTCATTTTTCATTTATAACCTTCAGCGGTACACTTTTTTCACTTATTTAAAGAGTAAACCCCCTTTAAACGTTCACCTTTCAACTAATGACACGTTATTTTTGTCAATACTAAAATGTTAATTTTATAAAATTATTGTCTTCCTTTCCAAAGAATAAAAAAGAAAGCTAAAACTATATTTCAACGTGAGACGGGATTTTTCCTCTATCTAGCTTCGTTTTAACATAAAAGTGCTCTTGAATTATATTTCTGTACAAGGGGGCATCTACAACCTGCTGCTGCTCACCAATACACGGAATTGCTTTAAGCAGCTTTCATTGGACCTTTTCCTGATGCGAGCTCGCTTCTCTAGCTTGCAGGACATTACAATATTTAGCCTAAATTTATCACTAAGACGGTTAGAATAGTTTCCCTTACATCTATATACAGTCGAACCTCCATATATCGAACTTCCACATATCGAAATTTTCTATATATCGAAATCCGAGCAAACTTCTATGTTCATTACATGGAAAAATTATTTCTATATATCGAAAAAATCTCTATATATCGAAAAAAAATCGAGACATTCGTACATTTTTTTTCCACTTTAGACTGTTTGTCTCATGAAAAATGAAGGTTAGGGGAGAAAATTATGTTCACTAAAGGTTGCTACGAAACTCATAAGGAATCTGGGGTTGAGGGGTGTGTAGATAGGTTGTTGTTCCGTTCTGGAGTTCTTTAATTTCTTATTAGAAGTCTTAGTTGTAACCAGTAGCACTGTAGTTTCAAACTATCCCTTTTGTCTGTTGATTATCATTCCTAATCTTTTTAACTTCAGCAAAAATCATTCAAGTTAAGTAGATTAATTTTTTACTTTTCTCTCGATTACATTGTCAAAACAAAAATCCCCTTATGTTGCGGATCAAGTTGAATTGCCGAAGAATGAAGATGTATGAAGGAGAAAAATGTGTAACTTCTGTTAATTTTTTAATTATTAATTTTCATTTAATCCGATGCTCGTATAAATTATAAATAGGGTTTCATGCACGAAAATTAGCTTTAATTTTAATCTTTCATTAGATTTTTATGATAAAATAAGATCGTTTCCATATATCGAATTTTCACCGGCAATTTGCTACTTCGATATATGGAGGTCCGACTGTATCTACCTTTACATGCTCGTAATGGAATCGTTCGAATCAATTTTCATATACTTCTTCTGCTCGGATTGTTCAAAAATTCCGTATGTGATATCATACCGGGTAGCGATTCAATAAACTATAATCCACTTAATTAATTATTGCCTAATAATTTGTTTATTTCAATTTAAAACAAAATGTTCACATAAACCCTCTAATATGTGGTGAAAAAATACTCATACATAGTGATAGTATTCCTCAATGCAATGTCCTGATTTTTCTGCATAAGATAAAATTTGTATGAATTTTACAGTGTATTTAGAACGCAATTTATTATTGTTCTAAACTAATTTCAAGCCAAAATGTAGGTGAACCTTCATTTAGGAACAGTGGTCGTTGTTGAACGCAGTCATTGTTAAAAGCAGAGCTGCCATTTTTTTAAAATCCAAAATCGTAGCAGCATGATGCAGTGGGGGGGGGGGGGGACCGCAGCCGCAGATTTAAACAGTGATGAATTGTCAACAGTATAAATAGCAAAAACAATGACACTTATCAAATTTCAAATATGATACCGAAAATATTTATACGGAATTTTAAAAAAATTATATTTTTCACGAAATTTTTGGCAGTTTTTCCGCTTTTTTGCCGAAGATTCAATAACTGGATCAGCGTCGCGATCTAAAAATAGGTCCATCTTTACATCATGCAACTTTCGAAGAGCGATGCATGCTGCGCAGAGACCGTCAGCGCAAGTGCAGAAGTTTGATTTTTTGAACTTGCCGGTATAGTTTTCCTGCTTTTTTTTTTTTTTTGCGTACTTAAGATTACAAATTAAAAAAAAGAAAATCATAATGTTTGGACCCGTTTTCGTAGTGTCGTAGTTTAAAGCTGTAATTCGTAGAAACAATGATTTTTTCGTATCAGTTGGCAGCTAAACAATACATATCTTCTACGTCATGACATTTCATCGATTTGATTGGCTGCCACGATACTATCATTAGATTTCTATAGTTAAGTAAGAAAATAAAAAAGAAAACATTTCAATGAACACAAAATTTAAAATTTCTATTTTTATTACTCACTTGACTTTATTTATTTATTTATTTATTTTTTTTTGGTCACTTCTTTACTAATAATAAAGCTGAAAGTATCTCTGTCTGAATGATGTCTGAATGTCTGTGACGCGCATAGCGCCTAGATCGTTCAGCCTATTTTCATGAAATTTGGCACAAAGTTAGTTTGTTGCATGGGGTGTGCACCTCGAAGCGATTTTTTGAAAATTCGATATGGTTCTTTTTCTATTCCAATTTTAAAAACAAAAGTATCATAAGATGGACGAGTAAATTACGAAATCATCATAACGTGGAACCGTAACATGGGTACAAGCCAATTGGCGATAAAATTCACCATCCATTATTTGTAAATATACAGGCGAACCAAAAGATCTTTTAATTTTTCTATTACGGGCAAAGCCGTGCGGGTACCACTAGTATAAAATACCACAACACTTGATTGTTAAAAATACTCCTAAGACTAACTCTAACATTTTATTTTTAAGCTGGGATCAAATGACCAATTACACATCCCTTATACTTTATACGGGTTAGTGCACGTGATTCGTTTGCAGAAATGGCGGGACTAGTGAGCCAAATAGAAGTGGGAGGGGGAGGGCCGTAATGAACGCCGACCTGGCGTAACCTTATACTATCAGGTGAGGGATATACGAGCCGTCATTTTCTCTAATGATTTCTTAATGGCCTGAATGAGTCCCCGTGGTGGTTAATGATAAACTGTCTGGGAAGGCCCAAAAGCCATTCTAATAGAATAAAAAGCAAATGGAGGTTGCCAGATTTGCTGTTTTGATTTTATGCTCTCAAAACATACTCAATGGTCGTAAAAGAAATTTCCAACTTTTTGCAATGGGGTCGCTTCCTAAATTTTAAAAGTATTTTTTTTTTCTGAAAAAGCATGCTTAAAAACATAGGATCGGAGCATTTTTTAAATGATTTGTTTCAGTTTTATATTTAAAAAAAAAATCATAAATCGGTGCGCTTTCATTGTTTAGCTTCTTTCGTGTGAGATCACAAATGATGAAGTGCCATTCAGTGTTGCCATTCACGGGGCAAAATATTTAATTCGTATTTTTACTCACCTGCATTGGCAACGATAGGGTTGATAGCAACCGTAGAGCGCAATTTTAATTCGCTTCTTGATTATCATGACGTGGAAACATGGTAGAAAGATGCGCCAAATTGCATCATTTGTGACGTCATAAAGACCACGCCTTGTTTTCAAAGCCGGACATTTAAAAAAAAATTAATTTAAAAGTATCTGTTGGGAAAATGAAAGTATTTTCTGGGTCCATGGTTTTTTTTTTTTTTTTTTTTTGCTCATTCTATCAATTTCAATGACTAAAAGCAGTACTACTTTTGACTGAAGGAAACCACCCCATTTTTGAACTGTTTTAATTTTTTTTTCATTTGCCATCTTAAAATTAAAATCTGCTAGTTGCTAATATTTAAAGTATTTTTGTGTAGCTATTTTTTCCTTCACAGCAGGGAAGATCAATGAAAGAAGAATGTTTAGAAAAAAATTTCAACACATTTTCAGCAGTAACTTTTTTTGCTACATTGCCAAAGATAAAGGAACATACTATGTTTGTCTACTGTTTGGGAAATGCTCATTTGGTGGAATTTCTAGCCTACTTTCCCAACAAAATTCAGAGAAAGACGAAAAAAAGCATAAGTCTTAGTGCATCTTAAAAATATCCCGAAAAACAAACAAAAAGTCAAAAATAAAGAAAATAGTTAAATAAATATCGGAAAATTAAAAATTGGAGAGTAGGGTATTGAGATGGGGAAGAAATGTATGTCGGTCTGTGTGTCTGTCGATCTGTCTTCCCCCCCCCCCCCCCATAATAACTCGAGTGAATATTCCGATTTAAACATTTTTTTTTTTGCTCGAAAGATCTTGGGGAGGACATCTCATTCCCATATTTCATTTTTTTGATTTGAACAGATTTTCTTTCAATTGTGAACAGTTAAAAAAAGCTTAACATTAGCGCCTACAGGAAAATTCAAGGCAAATATAAACCGTGAAATTTGAGGTGAATTTGCTTCAAGCCAACTTTGTAGGAAAAAGCTTTTGATGAAGAACATATATCGAAAATATCTTTTTGATTTGAAAAATTTTCCGTTCAATTTTGAACAGTTCAAATCCCTTAACATTAGCGCCTATGCGGAAACTGAAAGTCAATACAGATTTCGAACTTAAAAGCAGATTTACTTTAAACAAATTTTGTTGGAAAAAGCTCTTGGTGACCAACTCCCGACTCCAACTCTAAAAATTTTGGGGCACTTAACTCCAACTCCTGCGCCCGAAAATCAGTCGAACTCCCACTCCTTGAATTCGACTCCGAAGTTTTGACAAAAGTTTATACACGGAGGAAAGATGTCTGACTCCGACTCTGAGAAATTGGAATCCGACTCTGACTCCTTTATCCCAAAATAAGTCTGACTCCGACACCGCAAACATTTTCAGATTTGCGAACTTTAAGGGAAAATGAACGATTCCAACTCCGAGTCTTTGAATTAAGAAGCTTCGGCTCCCTAATATGACTCTTTTACCCCAAAATGAGATTGACTCCGACTCTGACTCCACCACCGTGGTTTTACTGAGAAATAATTATTGTTCATATAATTTGTTTTTATTTTTACTCTAGAGTTTTAATTTATGCATTCAGTTTTTGTCGGAGATATTCGGAGTTCTTTATGTTTCTACGTACATATATGCGCAGACGATTGTGTGTTTTCGATTTTAAACGTGCACTGTATTCCAACTATTTTGGTTTTTCCAGAAGAACTATATAACTCCTAATTTGTTTAACCAAAAATTTCCACTTTATACATCGCTTCTCCCGTCAACGGTTTTTTAAAATGAATGTGTATATAAGCAACTTTTTTCTTAGATTGTTATTTTTTGTTCCTTCAAAACTCCTATTTCCATATTCAGTAAATTACCGCCCATTAGCCAGGGCTAAAGCAGAAATACATGAAATACACCGCCAGCTCAGTCATTTCCAGCCGAGGACTGCAGTTTCGTGCTTATTAGCACTCATCAGCCCGGCATAGGAAAGTGACTGAGCTGGAGATGGAAAAACCTCTTAAGGAAGCCAAGAGCTTTAGCCCTGGCTAATGGGCGGTAATTTACTGAATATACCATGCCATGCCTTCAATCTTCGAGTGGAACCGAACCATTGCTTCGGTCACTCGTCTGGTCTGCGCTAATTCTATATTAGCTACCAGTTTGTTTGGCACTCTCGGCTTCCTTAAGAGGTTTTTCCATCTCCAGCTCAGTCACTTTCCTATGCCGGGCTGATGAGTGCTAATAAGCACGAAACTGCAGTCCTCGGCTGGAAATGACTGAGCTGGCGGTGTATTTCATGTATTTCCTATTTCCATGTTTATCTCTAACATTAATGACTGAAAAGCGAGTGTCTTTACTTTGGTTTGAAGACTAACATATTCTACAATGCAACATAATATAAACACACTTTCTATTACTCTCTTTTCGCATTAAAAAAAAAAAAAGCTCACGTGTCAATGCAGGGAATTTCTGAATGCCATAACTAAGTTTTATAGTATAAATCTTAGTTCCTCAATTTGAAAATAACCATCTTTTTTGAAACATTTGTTTTACGTTAGATCTTCAAAGATTGACTGAACAATCTTACACGTTTCTTTATTAATATTTGGAAGAATTAGTATTCCGAATAGCAGCTAAAACGGACACAAAAAACCTTTGATTTCTTATATTTTAGTGTTATAATATGTTTCAAGATAGAAATTTCTTTTGTTGTGTATTTGGATCTAAAATATACTCCTCACTATGAAAGTTAAATTCACTGTTTTTGAACAACCAATTTTTCGTCTTCAAATCATTTAAGTGATTGTTTGCGATACGTCCCGATAAATACCAATCGTTAGTCGTTAGTGGTTATATATATATATAAACTGACCAAACTAATTGGAAGTAACTTTATGAAGTCACAAATTAACCACCCCATTGCAGCTATTCAGAGTCACAACTGACTACAACTGTATTTATGTCGAGGACTGCATACTAAGTGCCTTGCCTCCATTATTTTATATACCGATTAGATGGCAGCACCATCACCGGATCGAACAGTTAATGAGAATTTAGAACTAGTCCAAGAGCTAATAGCTACCTGGTTCTAGCACCCCCAGAGGTATCGTTTCACTTGGAGGACATTGAGACCACGAGCATATTTAACGTCGCCCAGTCCCCTTTAATGACGACGGTGGGTCTTCGACCAGCGAGGATCGAACCCGAGACCCTCCGGCCCCGAGTCCAATGCCTTACCGATCAGGCTACCACGGCCCCCCCATTGCAGCTAAGGAACCATTGCAAACAATTGCCAAACATTTTTCTTACAGCATCCAGAAACTGCAGTTTCACCCTTGTTTCTGGCTCATCAGCCATAACCGAGCAGCTGACTCATGTGGAAGCTGAGTGCACATCCACGGCGGAGATGGTCCATGCTTCTGAATAAACCTCTGATGTGCTAAAATATTTTAGCTACCAGTTAGAAGACATACAGAATTTTTGTTTGACATTATTTGCCTGCAGCGAGGATAGTTTTTTTTTCCCAGACCATAGAGCCCGAAACAGGGACGAAGGTGCAGTTTCTGTTCGCTGAAAATGTTCGGTAGCTGTCTCCAAAAGAAACTTTGTTAATTTGGCGGTCTTTTCTTCGTCGAAGAGCTAGTGTGATTTTACAAAAGGTCAAGCTTGACGGTGTACCTTCTTCTATTAAAAAAAATGAAAGACAGAAAAATGTCTACACTAGAATTGAAAACTTCATTTTTATCTTTACTGTTGTGGAATTTACTAAATGTTAATGTGTAGGATTTTTGGAAACGTGAAGAATGAGATGAAACCTTGAAAAGTCACGATAGCGTAAAAAAATATCTTTATAAGTTCAATGAATCTCACGAGTTATTTTCTACTCTAGAAATTCAAATCCTGATGGTAATTAGTCAACTTCGGTAAAACAGCCAATCTGTTTAAAAGAGTAGTTGTTGTGTAGCCTTAAAGTGATGTTGCGTTTTCGTCGTTCTAAAAGCCTGTTTCTTCCGGGTCGGAATGAGACTGCGTATTTCAAACACAAAGGTCGGCCCTCCATTCCTCGAGATCAGTTTGACATCCTGAGTATTCTCCTTTCCATAGACCGTCGTCGGACAGTCCGAGAATCAAGCATCATCAGTGGCGCACACAAGGGAGGGGTCCAGGAGGTCCGGACCCCTCCCATAGCTCTTGCATTTTTCTTATTTCAACTGATTATGATTCCACGTACTTTATACACAAAATATTTCCAAACAAAGATAACAAGAATGTCAGTTCTAATAATAGGGAAAAAAATCCTCTTGTTAAAAGATTTTTTAGAAAATGTGTACATTTCTTGTAACGAATTGCACAAGCGAGAGATCTTTCTCTACTTTAAAAAGATTAAAAACATACTTAAATAGTACTATGTATATTGAACGTTTAATGTGTTTTTGTACTGCTGAATTCAAGCAATGTCACCATCACACACTGAGGAAGTTATAAATAAAATCGAAAAATGAACTGGAAAACTAAATTTTATTCTACGATGTTTTGTAAACCTATAGAGGCAGACTATGGGTGACTGTAAATGAAAAGAGAGTAATAATAATGTTTTTAGTTTTGTAATTACAGGTTAAAATGAGATTTTTCTTGTTCTTCAGACTTGATGCTTCTTATATTTGAATTTGGGCATCTGTTTTCATTTATGAACAATGATAAAAGTAAATACATTGCATAAATTCGTTTGCTTTCTGGTAATTTAAGTATCTGTTATTAATATTTTTTTATTAATTAGTGCTACTTATTTATTCAATAATTTATTTTTTACTGTTTTTGTTCTCAAGAATCAATAAAATCAAGTCAATATGTTTGACGGCATATTGGGGTATGATATGAAAATGGGACTTTTAACTATGGACCCTCCCCTTGCAAAATTCCTGTGTGCGCCATTGGGTCTCACTCATCATGTGCCCCAAGCGTTAGGGCTCCGAAACTGACATTTACCATTAACACCTTGCCACTGGTGTTCAACGGCTTCCCGACATTTGGCACACAATTATAAGCTTTCTGGTGACTACATAGAAGAAATGTAACGCAACTGCATAATTCATTAAAAATTGATTGAGTTCATTGAAAATTGATCTACACCTATGTTGCCATTACTTAAATTAAAACGTTTGTATATTCGAAAAAGTTTCTCTTCCGGCCAAATGAGTTGAGCATATTGCAGCAATTGTGAGCAAAAGAGAGACAGTAAAAGCATTGTTTACGCCATTGTTTTTGTGATACCTTTAACGGTAAAATATGTTGCTGTATAATATACAAAAGATAGTAGAATATAGAATAATATAGAAAAAAAAGATATCACATATTGTCAGTGACAATATGTGATTGACAATATGTGATATCTTTTTTTTCTTTGCTTTTTCGGAGTTGTTCAGACTATTTTGCCGAATCTTGTGGATCATTTAGCTTATTAGTACCTACTTAACTTTTTTGAGCGACTTTGTAACAACCGTAGCTTTATCTTTCAACAAGCATCAATAACTTGGCCACTAACGAAATCAATCAACAGTCCGCAGTGAAAAGGCAGAATGAGACAGATCTGTAGTTTTCTTTGAATACAGTTTTCATTTATTTATCGTGCAAAGGTACTCATTTAGAATTCAAATGGTGTAACTTCTCACTTGGCATTCTAAAACCTAATTTATTTCAGTTTGTAAGTAGCTATTAGAAAGTTACTTTGAATCTTTTAGGGAAAAATTTCTTCTGTGTGAACACAACTGTGTATTAATTGAAAATGAAATATGTGTATTTTAAATTTGTAGCAAATGAAATATGTTCTGATTGGAATCTAACATTTTCAGGATCATTTCCGGGGATGGGCACAAGAGAGAGGCATCGGAAATGCTCTCCATCAAGGATACACTTGCTAAGCCTAAAGCTAAAATCATGAGGTAAGCATAAAGTGACCTTTTGTTATACTGCCGTGCTAAGCACAGATGTGGTATCTGCAGTAGAGCTCCAAACGAGAAATTGACGGTTAAAGTTTTACAACTCATTTCTTTGATTTATGAGTTAATTAAATGCTCAACTTGCGGTAGTTGTTTCGTAAATAACTTATCTAAAAACTGTAAGAGAGTATTTTTGTAAAAATCTTAATTTAAAATTAATAAATGTAGTTACGACAAATTTTCTTTTCAAAACCTTTTCATATACTAAGCTATTTTCACCGTAAGTGACAATTACTAGGCATTTTTAGGGGTATCTGCACAGATACGACAAAAATAGCTTAGTAAAACGTGCTCGGAGTATCCTTAAATAATACTGAAAACATCTGCTTTCTTTAGACTTAGCTGTTTCGCTTTGTTTTGTTAATACAAATCTAACAGAATCTACCTTCTGAAAGATACCATTTTTTAAATTCCGGACAGTTAAAACTGTAATCCATTACAATTTTCTGTTTTTTATATTCAAAGAATGTGTTTTTTATAATTTTTTAATTTCTAGATTTATTTTTACCGAGCATGAAGATAATTTTGACAGCAGACGATACTTAAATAAAACTATTACTGGCCGTAGAATGAAATGCGTTTTTATTTTTGCATGAAAGAATTAAATATGAATACTTTACATGCATTTCATTTTTAGAATTTGCATTTTAAATAAACATTTAAATAGAAAAAGCTGAATATTTACTTTAACAATTATGCAAAGTTGTATTAGTTTTTATTATCAACCTGTATCAACTATTCAACAGTAAACTAATTTTAATATTCTGTGTTACAATAAGCTGCTACATTATTAAATATGCTGCTTTACTAAGGTATAAAAGTCGTATCTACAAAAAATTCTAAGGAAAAAAGTGGTAACTGCGCAGATACCACTTTAAAGGCTTAGTATTTGTCACTTACGTTCAAGTTGCCTTAGCAAACTCCGCAAACTATGCAGTTACGACTTTTTCCTTAAAGCTTTTTTTAATATTTCGCGTTCACAAATCGCCAAAAAACTTGAGATTTAGGTAAATTAAATTACTAACGACCACCTGGTGACAATAACTCAATTTTGATAAAATGTGCAGATACCACATCTGTGCTTAGCACGGCAGTATACTTTATTTTATATTCATTCATGCTCAAAGTCATTCTTCCCTTTTCTCTCTATCTCTTTTTTTTTACAAAAAAAAGGAAGAAAGAAAAGGAAACTTTCGACGTGAAAACCGTAAAATACTAGTAAAAAATTTGGCGAACAACTGAGGTTTTTTTTCTTTTTTCATAAAATAATAATTATAATAAATGAATAAATAATGCATAAGTAAAACTTGGTGTGAAAGAACTATTACAAAAAAAACTTAATGAGTATCATAAATTATTGTAATAACTATACAGAAGAAAGAACATTGTTGAAAGGTCCTAGAAATGTGCAAAAATTAATCAAAAATTTCAAGTAAAGGATGTTAAGAAGGATATTTGTTTTTTATTCTCATGGTGTTTTCTTTTCTTTTCTGTAAGGATTTTTTTTTTTAACCGTGGACGAGGGAAAGTGTGAGAAAAAAAAAGCAGGAAAATTTGACCGATCTGAGTGCCGGTCAAATTTTTCTGTTGACCAATGCCGATCCGTCGGCCACCAGTTGAGAGTCGCTGCTCTAAATTATATATAACTTCATTTCTACACAGGATGTTTCAATCGTACTTTCCAATATAAGATCAACTTCAGTGTTCTTTAATTTTTCTTTCCCTCGTACAGCAAATATTTTGTGAATTTACCATTTTCTCGTAAAGTAGTTTTGCATGACGTTCATAATTCTATAATGTTTGCAAAATGTTGCCAGAAAGCGTCAAGTGTTATTTGAGTAAAATTATACGCCAATTACGCTTTAAACTAATACTGGTACTTACGTATTTTATCGACACTTCTTTCGACTGAGTCAAAATTATCTCTAATAAAATTAGCGATTGATGAGGGTTTTTTTTTTTTAATCATAGAGACGGGATTGCGTTTTGAAACAAACGAAGATTTTCACTGGAGTAAAACTAAGAATTGCACCGTAAGAATTTTCCTCAAAAAGCTACTCATTCTCTTTCGCTCAAAAATAACATGTGAGCAACGAAAAAGTAGGAATGAATTTTTACTTTGTAATATATATCTAAAATTTGTCGATATCCAAAAAAATTTATGGTTTTGAGCTGAAGGAGATCAAGTAAATGAAGACAAACCACCAGTAATTCAAAATCAAAAACAGTAATCTTTACTAATAATAAAGCTTAAAGTCTCTCTGTCTGGATGCATGGAACTCTATGACGCGCACTGCGCCTAAATCGTTCTGCCAATTTTCACGAAATTTGGCACAGAATAAGTTTGGAGCTCGAGAGTGTGCACCTCGATGCGATTTTTCAAAAATTCGATTTTGTTCTTTTTATATTCTAATTTTAAGAACATTTTACCGAGCAAATTATCATTCCATGGACGAGTAAATTACCAAATTCTCATAACGTGGAACAGTAACATGGGCGAACAAATGGTCATTGAAAAATTGGCGAGAAATTCATCATCCATTAATTTGTAAACATACAGGCAAACAAATGACCTTTTAATTTTCTACTACGGGAAAAGCCGTGCGGGTACCACTAGTTAGAGAATAAATGTAGTGAGCATTTTTATAGCGTGTCGAAGAAAACCGTACTAGACGAAAAGTCGCATTTTTTTGAGCTTTGATGCATGAACGTTTTGATAAATTGCCAAAAAATATTTAAGATAAATTGCTTCAGTATTCTTTTTCACTTCATTTTTTTCACATCTTTTCAAAACTTCAATTCAACCTGAACTTCTGTAAATGAAAGGTACATGCAAGTGATAAGGGATTTGATAGAAGCTGACATTAGTAATTAAGGACACAAAATGGCGAACTAGCTTGTAACTGGATGAGGCATGTAACTCAAAAAAAAAAAAAAAAAAAAAATTGTGATAAAATGAATAATATTCTTTTCCGCTGTATTAATTTAATATTTTTTAAAAAACACATTAATTTTTAAAAAATATAACAACCTATATTTCAAACCCAATGGACTAGAAAACAGATATAACAATTACTTTATGTAAATGTGTAAATATGTCTTTTTTTTTTTTTTCAATAAAATTTGAAGAATCTGACTTTACTTATTAAAGAGAAAACTATTATTTTTAAAATTCTGAACTCGTGGAATGAGAGAAATAAGCATATTAAGATCACTCAATAACGTGTATTAACAGCGATAATTGAGATAATTTTATTAACTGTTAGATATAACTGTTATAGACTTTTCAAACATTAATACATTACTTAGCCACACGCTATTTTTCTTCATCGGGACATAATTAATTCAGCTGAATATTAACTCTATAATTGGAACTTATTGTTGCCATTCTCGAATGATAAATAATGTCTGGATCTCTCGCACGCAGAGAAATAAAGTGCTCTCTACTTCGTATTATGTTTCAAATCCCCCTAATAAACAGCACATTATGCAGGATAATTAACGCCAGTGCTTTCACTTCCGAAAATTTCATTAGGAATCTGCTCTGCACAAGGTGTTTCGAGTTCAAGTTGTCATGGGAACAGGTAATTGCTTCGAATGGTTTCATATTTTGCTTACTAATACGTTTTGTGATGTAATTTGGAAAAATGTGTACGGGAGTAATTTTATTTTGAACTAGTGGCACCCCACCCGCACGGCTTTGCCAGTAGTAGAGAATTAAAAGGTGTTTTGGTTCACTTGCATATGTACAAATAATGTATGGTGAATTTCTCACCAATTGGCTTGCGGGAGGACGGTTTCACAAACCGCTCAAAAGTTCACCTGCCTCACGTCGAGGACAATCGGATATGTTAGCAAGATCTTCGCGTGCCCAGGTCTTAGATTTAACCCGGTCTTGCATTTGGACTTTAAATTTCAACTTCAATTTTTTTTTTTCCCAGAAGCGCTTTTTTGAATGAAAAGACAGCCCAGCGACATTTATTTTCTGTAGAAGTGCATCTTTACGTGCGAGAAGGTCTGTCTGATCGTTTCCGCAAATGCCGCACTGACCAGAAAATTAGAACGCATGCCAAAATTGTAGGTCATTTAGCCGTATAAATACGTTGCCCAGGGTACACCACGAGGAGGTATGTCTACGTTGTACCCCATAAATAAATGTTACCCAGTAAAAGAAAATAAATAAAAATGTCTTGCTTGTCTAGTGAAATAAATATTGTATACTAAAATATTTGGTGTATATTAGTTGTAAAAAATCGTGAACTTGTTAAATCGTTCAAGAAAGTCAGATGGAAGCTTAATTTTTGCTCATGTGTAACCTTTAAATCTATTTCTATGTAAACATATAGAAAATTCTGGAGTAACCTTATACAGAAATGAGGGACGTTAAGCTATAGTTACATTATTATGGTGTAACCTTCCACAAACGATGTGTACAGTCGAGTCCCGATATACACGAGGGATGCGTTCCAAGACCCTTCGCGTAAGTTGAAATTTCGCGTTGTGGAAAAGGGTATGTTTAAAAACGTTTATAAACATACCTATACTATTAAAGACACTTGTAAACACCACCTCAAACTGTTAAAAACCATTTCTTAACTATACATTACTGTTTCTTAAATAAAAAACTGAATTTTTATTTATTGTATTTTTTAAAAAAAGTTTTATTTAACACTAGTGGCACCCGCACGGCTTCGCTCGTAATAGAAAAATTAAAGGTCTTTTGGTTCGCTTGTATATTTACAAATAATGTATGGTGAATTTTCTCGCCAATTGGCTTGTACCGACGTTACAGTTCCACGTTATGATAATTTCGTATCTCGCCAATTGGCTTGTGCCCATGTTACGGTTCCACGTTATGATAATTTCGTAATTTATGATAGTTTTTTTTTTCTTAAAATTGGAATAAAAAAAGAACCACATCGAATTTTCGAAAAATCGCTTCGAGGTGCACACCCCCATGCTACATACTAACTTTGTGCCAAATTTCATGAAAATCGGCCGAACGGTTTAGGCGCTATGCGCGTCACAGACATCCTACAGACATCCTACAGACATCCAGACATCCTCCGGACAGAGAGACTTTCTGCTTTATTATTAGTAAAGATAAAAAACTGCTACGATGCACAAAATCGATGATCAATGGGAATGGAAGACGTAAAATAAAGTACGTACATTATGTAGTAAGAAAAACAAATGCATTATAGTTGTTGAAACTTTCTCTTTTTCCTTCTATCTTCACAAACTTTAAACGAAACAGCGCTATTAGGTGTCATTATATTTCATTAACTTTCCAATATAGAATCAAAAAAATAAATGGAAAATGTAGCGTATAGAGTTATTTGTAGAAGCGATGTTCAGACTAGTACGGTGTGGGAACTTCCGCTCTCAGTGATGATGCCAAAAGGATGAAGGTCCAATCACGAAAAAACCGCGATTCCCCTCGGAAATTTTTCGTGTTGCGGGTGAAGAATTCGCGTTAGGAATAAAATTCTTTACCGGAGAAAAATCGCGTTATAGCCATTTCGCGTAGGTCGGATCGCGTTGTAGAGAGAGTCGACTGTAACTTTACACCGGTTATATCAGTTAAGTTACTCCAGAGTAGTGGAGGCAGCTAAGCTGCCACCAATTTCATGGAATAAGGTTAAACAATTTTTTTACATTGCTATTACTATAAACATAAAAATTATCACTGAACTTCCTGAGTTAGTCCAGACTAGTGGAGGCAGCTAAGATGTCACCAATTTTATGGAGTAAGGTTAGACAAATATTTTTATATTGATATTACTTTAAACATATAAAAATTCTCACTGAATTTCCTGAGTTAATCCAGAGTAGTAGAGGCAGCTAAGCTGTCACCAATTTCATGGAATAAGGTTACACATTTTTTTTTATATTACTATTACTATAAACATAAAAATTCTCACTGAATTTCCTGAGTTAGTCCAGAGTAGAGGAGGCAGATAAGCTGTGACCAATTTCATGGAATAAGGTTAAGCAATTTTTTTCACATTGCTATTACTATAAACATAAAAATTCTCACTGAATTTCCTGAGTTAGTCCAGAGTAGTGGAGTCAGCTAAGCTGTCACTAATTTTATGGAGTAAGGTTACACAAATGTTTTTACATTGCTATTACTATAAACATATAAAAATTATCACTGGATTTCCTGAGTTAGTCCAGAAGCATGAATAGGAAAGTTTTGGAATTTTTCAGAAAGATTCCAGGAAAATTTCAGGAAGATACTGAACTTAAGCGCGAAACGTTCATGGTTTTGCGAAATATGTTACTGGAAGAAATTGGACGCATTAGCTGACCATTATTTTCCAGGAACGTTTCCGAATCGTTTTTACAGTCTATGAAAGTTTACAAAACTCGACAAGTATTTTCCATCCATGTTTCACAGCATTGAAGATATGAAAAGTGTTATTCGATTCAATGCAAGTTTTCCGAACTGCAAGAAGTGAAACAGGGTGCAGAGAACAGCCCGAACCTTAAACGTACCAAAGAGATCGATCCACAAGTTAATCAACGCATCGTCACTTGAGATCGTCTCCCCTTCCCGCTTTAAAGGGGCTGCTCCTAGGGGACGAGAACGGGTCTGGGATTTCTCTAAGCATCCATTGATAGCCCGTGTGGATCAAGCACTACAATTCTCACCAGTCAGCCACCCTTCCACTTGATGGTGCCTCGAGTGCCTGACTTCTTTGTATGAGGAAACGTGATTTCGAGGTCCAGAACTGGGGGGTTTAGGGGCTTTTTGTGACATCGGAATTGAAAGTACTAGAAATAAACGTTATACAGGGTTTCCGTGAAAGATCACTACCGTTATAAACGTCAACAACAAAAGCGCTAACAGGTGAAATGAAGCTTGATGTAACAGAATGAAAAAGATTTTCTGTTACCAATGGGGTCGTTTCTAAAATTTTAAAAGTATTTTTTTCTGAAAGAGCATGCTTTAAACAAAGGATCTGACAATTTTTTGAGCAATCATGATTGTTCATTGCTTTCATTTGACTGTTTTGGCGTCCTATCATTTTATTTTTCCACCAGCACCCTCTGCAGCACCACCGTCGACCGGCCTCACGATGCTGATCCTCTAGTGAAAACCATCTCCAGGTTGCGCCCATATTCTACACTCTAACTCATACATACACACACCTGAAAACACACATACATGCACACACCTGCACACACACTCATGCCTGCACACACACACACTTATGCATGCACACAGATACAAACACACACGCACACACCTACACACACACACTTATGCCTGCACACACACACACACACTCATGTCTGCACACAAATACAAACACACACGCACACACCTACACACACACTCATGCCTGCACACAGACACAAACACACACGCATACATACATACACACACACACACACCTACACACACATGCACACACACTCATGCCTGCATACAGACACAAAAACACACGCATACATACATACACACACACACACACACCTACACACACATGCAAACACACTCATGCCTGCATACAGACACAAAAACACACGCATACAAATTCCTATATACACACACACAGACCCACACATTCATGCCTGGACACAAACACACACCCCTACATACACACACACTCGTGATTGCGAAAAACATAATTTGAATTCAAGAAGTCAAAATTCAAATTAATTTTTTTTTAAATAATTTGACTAAGTTTAATTATTTTTGAAAAATTACTTTAATCGGTGTGCTTTTATGGTTTACGCTTCTGCCGATGACATCACAAATGAAGAAATGCCATTCAGAGTTGCCATTCACAAACTACAATATTTAATTCGCATCTTTACTCACGTGTACTGGCAACGATATGGTATAGAGCAAGCGTAGAGCGCAATATTTAATTCGTTTCTTGATTATTATAACGTGGAAACACGGTAGAAAGATGCGCCAAAGTGCATTATTTGTGACGTCATAAAGGACACGCCTCGTTTGAAAAATTTGGACATTAAAAAAAATTAATTAAAAAATAACTGTTGAGAAAATGAGAGTATTTTCTGGGTACATGTTATTCTTTTCCTTATTCTATCAATTTCAGTGACTAAAAATAGTACTTTTGACTGAAGGAAACAACCCCATTGCCTGGAATAGAGAGCGCTAGTTGCTAGCCAGTGGTGCTAAGAAAAGAAAATGTACACGAAACGCGCAGTGTGTGGTGTGGTCAGCAGAAAGAAAAACCTCGATCACCGTGAGAAGAAAATTTCGACCAAAACGATCCACCAATTGAGATGCTCTCTAGGTTTTTATGGTAGTTGAGTCTCGACTTACGCGAGAGATGCGTTCCAAGATCCTTCTCGTAAGTCGAAATCTCGCGCTGTGGAAAAAGATATGTTTATGATTTTTTTTAAATATGCCCAATTATTTTAGACATTTGTCTAAAAAAAAACCCTAAACTGTTTTAAACCGTTTGTTAACTATATTATTATCGATTCTTATAAAAAGAACTGATTTTTTTACTGTATTTTAAAAAGCTGTATTATTCAACATAAAATCTACAATGATCAATGAGGGAGAGAGACAAAATAAAACAGTATGGTACGTAAAGTATGTATAGTAATAAATAGTAATAAGGCTTAAGAAACTCAGCCCCCTTAGCTTTGTAGAATATCAAAGTTTGATCTCAAAAGAGGTTGCCGAAGAAATTTATACTTTTTTATTGTTCTTGATCAAGTATTCAGTGAAAACTGAGAAATAAATATTAAAAGGAAAACATTTGAAATTTAACATATACACTATACGTGATGAACCAAATTAGCGTTTTAACGTCATAAACTTTAAGAATATTTCAAAACTGATACCAAAATTTGGCTGAAATTAGTGGTTTGTAAGAAAAAAAAGGGAGAGATAAATTATTTTTTGAATTACGACTGTGATTTTGGAAAAAAAGAAATCCCATAAGCTCTCTCTCTCTCTTAATAGTAGATTTTAAAATTGTTATGCGTTTTTTGAGCAATCACGATTGCTAATTGTTTTCATTTAACCGTCCTTGACGTTGTGGTTCCTTTTTCAACTTGGACCACTGCCCATCGTCCTCTGCAGGCGCGACTCCTCCGGTCCGGAGCAATGTTCCCCTGAATCCGCTTCTCCTGGTTGATGGCGTCCATGTCCTACACACATGCACGCTCATACACACTCAAACACATACTCACATGTGTCTTTACACACAGACAAACAAGCCAACTTATGCACGTTGGCGTGCATACGTTGACATACAAGTAGAAACATAGGTCTGCGCACACACACAAACATATACGCAACAACACACGGAACCGCCCAAGAGGAGGGGGGCAGGTTTGGGGGGACAGGAGTCATTTCTAAAAACAATAACTCCAATGAGTAGGGTCTGTTGCAACTTGTGATTGCGAAAAACATAATTTGAATTCAAAATTTTTTATTTTTATTTTTTATTGTGTGGTAACGTAACACTTCTCCTAAGTCAGTTAATTTGCAGCTTTCGCTAATGATAGGGGATTTACTTTAGCTGTAGGCTATGTTTTGCAATGCAACCGCATTTCTGGTAAAAAATAAGTAGAATTAATAGCATACCTATGCACAAAATCATATTAAAGATCATGTGATCCTGGATCAAGTCTCCTCGGTTCAGACTGATCAAGTATCCCCAACTATATACTTTACAAATATATTTCAAAATCACGGCAAAAAAGCTACAAATTGTTAGTTCACCCACTTTTAAAATATTTCTACGCCTACGTGAGCCTTAAAATGGCAATTTTCAGTTTATTACTGCATTTTATGTAGGATCTTTTTCCGCATTGAGCCATAACAAAGTTATTCCAGAGAAAAAATCCTACATAATTACTTACCTGCATTAAAGAAACGCGAGTTCTAAACCTTTGGATGCACCAGACAAAGGTTTTAATGCTCTCCTGCAAATTAGTGATAGTAATGTAACTTACATCAATCCGGTTTCGAGGTACGGAGTTTAGAAGTAAGTACTCATAATGGAAAATAATAGTTTCTGTAGTACATGAGATAGTAGTCATGTGCAGCATAAAATTCCGAGAAGCAATTTATTTTTGTTTAACACTCCTAAGAAATTGTCTGTGGAGTAGCTTTGCGTAAAATTCCAGTGTTCCATTGCGGCTTATCCTCCCCTACTCTTTACAACACCACATTGTGTAGTACACGAGTTGGAACAATATTAAGCAAATTCTTGAAATATTTACAGCATGCATGACACAGACAATACTTCTTTACTAATAATAAAGCTGAATGTCTGGATCTGTGTCTGGATGTCTGTGACGTGCATAGCGCCTAGATCGTTCGGCCGATTTTTAGGAAATTCAAATATAAAACTAGTTTGTAGCATGGGGGTGTGCCCCTTGAAGCGATTTTTCGAAAATTCGAGTTTGTTCTTTTTCTATTCCAATGGGGTTGTTTCCTTCAGTCAAAAATACCACTTTTAGTCACTGAAAGTGATAGAATGAGTAAAAAAAAAAATAAATAATAACATGGACCCAGAAAATACTTTCATTTTCCCAACAGTTATTTTTTAATTAATTTTTTAAAATGTCCCAGTTTTCAAACAAGGCATGGTCTAGATGACGTCACAAATGATGCTTTTTGGCACATCTTTGTACTGAGTTTTCACGTTATGATAATCAAGAAGCGAATTAAAATTGCGCTCTACGCTTGCTATCAACCATATCGTTGCCAATACACGTGAGTAAAGATGCGAATTAAATATTTTGTTCTGTGAATGGCAACATAAAGTGGCATTTCATCGTTTGTAATGTCATTGGCAAAAAATGTAAACAATAAAAGATCACCGATTTAAGTATTTTTTTTAAAATATTAAACTTAAACAAATTATTCAAAAAATAGTTTGATTTTATGTTTTTAAGCGGGTTCTTTTAGAAAAAAATACTTTTAAAATATTGGAAACGACCCCATTAAGAACATTTTCCGAGCAAATTATCATAACGTGGACGAGTAAATTACCAAATTATCATAACGTGGAACCGTAACATGAGGGAGCAAATGAAATAGCCAATTGGCGAGAAATTCATCATCCATTATTTGTAAACAAACAGGTGAACCCCAAATGACCTTTTAATTTTCTACAACATGCAAAGTCGTGCGGGTAGCGCTAGTCCTCAATAAAAGCGCTGCGAAACTAATCAAAACAATGATCTAATGCGGTATTCTCTCTCCACTGCAGATTATTTTCAAACTCTGTGACTCTCGAAATTCGAGGAATGTTGAGGAAGTCCTCAAACATTCAGAAGCTGCCAAAGACGAAGGCCCTCGCAGCAATAAAAAGGCCACGCGAATTAGTAATCAGACAGCCATCATCAACAACGGAATTCCCCACGAACGAGCAAAAACGGTTTCATTTTGAAAGGGTGGTCAAGTACGAGGGCGAGCTCCCAGAATGAAAAGAATCCGACTGGATTTTTCCTTCTCTTGCATTGCTTCCATTTGGTGTTGGCAGAGGGAGGGGTCGTTGGGATTTGAAGAGGCCCGGTTCCGCTTTTCAGAATCCAGCTACATTGACTCGCCGCGGTTATTGACAAGACAGCGATTGCTTGCAGTTTTCATTCCAATCGCTATCTGTTGCCATGGCAACAGCGAATGGATGTGGTTCGACAGGCAGCTTTGCTCTTTTTCTCCTCAATATGAAGATGCAAAATTACGTCTCTATTACCAATTAAAATATGATTGTAAGCAAAGAGTGGAATTGGAATTTTTCTGTTGAAAGACAGTTTACTTCAACAGATAAATAACTGAAAAGTATTCTGACATGTGCAGGCAAAGGGCTGCAATTGCAAATTTTTCAATTTTCATTTTTTGGCATTTTTTTCATCCATTGCACGTTATCTTTACTGTGCAAGCTCGCTTATTTGGTTTCCGCTGAAAAAAAGGCGCGAAAAAAAAAAAAAAAAAAACGTCTAATTCCAACATTTTCGTATTGTTAGTATTGAATCCACACATTTCTTCGAGTATCTCGAAAGCTCATTTTTTGCAGCTACTGCCGTTTCCCTGAACAAGACAGTATCGTCTACATCTATTTACCAGGGCTGTATTGTTCTAGGGTAAATAATGATTACTACTTATCTGGGGGTAAATGATCGCCATCAAATTTTTATTTTAGAAAATTAAATTTTAATCAAAAACGAAATATTACCAGGAATCCTAGAGTACTTTACTGTAGTGTAACTACATTTACTTAGTTTTATAAAAGAAATAGCATATTGCAATTAAGTATTTTTTAAACTGCTTACTAAACTTGTTGCTTCGAAGATTGGTTTTTAAATATGCATACATTACAAAGATTTTCTTCCCTCTCTTATTATTCTATTATCTGCTTTTTTTTTTTTTTAAGAAAACACGAATTTCTAATAAACCTCACTTGACCAAAGTTGATGTTTCTTTGATTTTTCAGACTACCATGACGAGGACAATAAGTCTAACTCGTTGTTTTTAATATTCATTTAAAGAGACGTATTTTCTTTGTCATGGTTAAAAATCGTCTGCATTTTTTTTAGTTAATTTTTTCCCAAGGCTTAAGGGGGTCCGGGACACATTTTGAAAAATAATTTATTAACAGTTTAGAGTTATGAAATTTTTTGCACTGATTTACAATCCATTTAATAAGCAAAATCATAACATACATATTTAAAAAAACATTTAAATTTAATATATTTTTAATGGGGTTGCTTTAAATCACTAAAACTCAAAATATTCTTTGTCATTTTTCAAATGTTTTTCAAAAAAAGTATGCAAAAATATCTAAGCTTAAATGTTTATTCGGCCATTTAAAAAACAATAATTCAATAGAAAATATTTGAAGAAATGTGTCGAAAAATTCGAAGATTTTTTTTAAAAAAATCACATTTTATGAAGTAAATGCTTTTTTTTTTCAAATTTTCCAAATGAAAATTAAAGTAAACTATTCGAAAAAGATATGCTTCAAAATTCATTACTTTATCAGTTCTTGACTTATAAGAGTTTGAATGCAAAAAATTGGGAGAAATTGCATCATGGAGAAAAACGCGTTTAAAGTTTGAAGTTAAATATAATATTGGTTAAATGCATGCAACTAAAATAAACGTACCTTTCGTTCTCATTAATATAGAAACAAGATTCAAACGTCCTTTTAAGCAGAAAAAATGGAAAATATTTTTAAATGATAAAAAAAAGTTGCAAAATATGGCGATTTTTGTATCTCGGACAGAAATAATATTTTCTTCTGTTGCCAAACATAAAAAATAAAAAACTGAACTTACGTAAAAGAGGTAAAATTAAACTGGAGTTCCAACAATAACCCTAAGTCTCGTTTTAAAAAGCACTTTTTTCTGGATAAAAGATCTATTCTGCACCCCTGACATTGTCTATAAAAAATTTAATGATGATAGGTTGAGTAGTAACGGCATGAAAGAATTACAAACAAAGTCACTTTCGCATTTATAATATTAGTAAGAATTGCACTGATTCTTTCCCTTCTTGAAATTCCATTATTCGTGCAATTTGTTTTGAACAATCGCAAATTATTAACCTCACTTGACTAAAGGCGATGTTTCTTTGATTTTTTGGATTATCATGAAGACGAGAATAAGTCTAGGTTGTTGTTTTTAATATTTTTTAAAAAGAGATTTGTTTTCTTCATCATGGTTACAAATCATTTGCGGTTTGTTCTTTTCATTCTTTTTTTTTTTCAAGGCTAACTCAGGCAGTTTTTGCATTTTGTGTAAAATCGGGTTTTTTCAGGAATATCATCTGAAGAGATGAACATATTTCGCAAGACTTCATCTGAATACAAAATTTCCAGATTACTAATTCCTATCATTTAAGATTAAAAAGAAATAAAAATACCATAACGGTATACGCTGTAAATTGTAAATATACAGTCGAATCTCCATATATCGCACTTCCACATATCGAAATTTTTTTCGAGACATTCGTAAATTTCTTTTACCACCTTAGACTGTTTGTCTCATGAAAAATGAAGGTTAGGGGAAAAAATTATGTTTACTAAAGGTTGCTACGAAACTCATTAAGAATCTGCGGTTGAGGGGTGTGTAGATAGGTCGTTTTTTTGTTCTGGAGTTCTTATTCTCTCAAGTTGTAACCAGTAACTCTTAGTTGTAACCAGTAACACTGTAAAATCAGTCAAGTTTTTGTCTGTTGATTGTCATTCCTAGTCTTTTTAGCTTCAGTAAAAATCATTCAAGTTAAGTAGAATAATTTTTTACTTTTCTCTCGATTACATTGTCAAAACGAAAATCCTCAAATGTTGCGGATCAAGTTGAATTGCCAAAGAATGAAGATGTATGAAGGCACAAAAATGTAATTTCTGTTATTTTTTTAATTATTAACTTTCATTTAATCCGATGCTCGTATAAATTAGAAATTTGATTTCATACACGAAAGTTAGCTTTAATTTTAATGTTTTAGGAGGTTTTTAGGATCAAATAAGATTGTTTTTATATATCGAAACTTCTATATATCGAAGTTTTTCCCGGCAATTTGCTACTTCGATATGTGGGGGTCCGACTGTATCTTTATTACCCTATTCTAATTAAAATTTCTTTTTTATGGATATGTTTTGTACTAAACAATCTACGAAATCACTAGTCATAATATGACGATTGCTAAATTGTTCTCTATTTTCAATCCATTTCATTTGTATTAGAAACAAGTAACCCAACGAGTCAGGTCCTGTCGCAATTCGCGATTGCGAAAAACATAGATTGAATTCAAGACGCCAAAATTCAAATAAATGCAACGGGCTGGATGCTTTTTTTTTTTTTTTTTTTTTGAATGTCTGATACGAGTGTTAGATTTTGGTTACTCTCTCCATATCAATTGTATAAATGTTAAAATTAGTTACTATGCGACAAAATCAAATTTCTTATAAGTGAGAGAATTATTGATTGCTCGGGTAATTTCTGATCATGCTCGTTGTATAATTTTAGTTCTTTTAGATGACTTGACATATTAACTACTAACACTATAAAAAACCACTAAGCATGCTAAGAAATGTGAAAACAAAGCAAAAGATTAATGAACAATATTTAAAGTTATTTGGAAATTTTAAAGCGGTTTTTTTTATTTATTTTTAATAATAATAATCATTGTATTAGCTTCTTAATTAAGACTTGTGGGTTTATTTCTTTCATGTAATGTAATATTTAAACTTACTGTTGCATAACTGACAGTTAAAGTCACTAGCCGGTATATAGCACAAAATATTAAGGATATTTCAACTGATCATTTTAATTAATTTTTCTTGTTCAAAGTTATGCCCTTTCAATAATGAAGTATGACAATATTTTGAATGAGGCGTTATTTATAGCGTTAAAATAACTTCCCATATAACAATGCATTTTTTTGGATTATTTTACCTTTGGAAGAGATAAAGTAGGGGAAAACTCTCTCTGTGTAAATGTTTTCCAAAAGAACAACTTTTCAATTGAGACAGTAAGAAGCAAAGGGATATAAGTGGACATTTTAAAAATGTGAGTAAAACGCGTTTAAAGATAACATAGGTAGGCTTTCAATGAATTTTTTTTCTAAATCATGCGGTATAGCAGCAACTACCAGGGCTACTAGTACCATCTCTTGCCCCAAGACAGAGGAGAGGTTCACCTACCATATGTACTGGTTATCTCCAAATTTTTTAATTTTTCCACTTACATCCCTTTGCTTCTCACTGCCTCAATTGAATTAACATACAGTTAAGCACCGTTTATACGTTTCTGAAGGGACTGTATGAAAAAAGCGTACAAACGAAAAAACGTATAATAGGTATAGGTTAATGTGTATTAGACTTGGCAGGGACTAATTTTGAAAACGTATAATTGATAAAAAGGTATAAAAGAGAAACGTATAAACGGTGCTTCACTGTATTTTTTTCCGTTTCAAATATACTGATGAGCACTTCAAAATTTCTTTCTCTTTCCATTTAAGAGACATTTCTTCACAATTTTCAAACCCAAAATCGAGGTTTGGTTTAATAAATCTCAGTTTAAAGTAATTCACTTAAAACGAAGCAAAATAAGGAAATCACGCATTGGCAACTCGGCCCAACACACCATCAATCTCACGCTACGAGCCCTGTCAGACGTTCCTCCGCTTTGTTGGTGTTCCGAGGGGGGAAGATGTTGTATGGAAAAGGGGCTGACAGAACAATCTACCACCAGATACAATATCCCCAACTAAACTTGCCCTCTACGAAAATTAACACATCACGGGTGGACTGGACCCAAATTCCGAGGAGGAAAGGGGGAAGGGGTCTGATTCATTTGCAAACATAGGACGCGGGAAGCGAAACCTTTTCTGTGTTATTGGCTCTTGACGAAAAGGAATTGCTTTAATGCTTATGAAGTACTAGCTACGTTGCCCGGCTTGGCACGGTCCACCTTGAAAATTAAAATTGTGTCAAGTGACTTATGTTCAACAATCAGGCAATCAAAAGAAAAAAAAAACATCATGCAAAAATTTCCCCCCAAACAATGACGACAGATATTAAAATACTTTTAAGAAATTAAATCGAGAAAGATGGATTTAAAAAGCGTAACCATGGAAACACAAAATAAAATAAGTTTAAATAATTAAAATACGAAAGAAAATGGTTAACAATTTTGATGGAAATGAGATTTTTTGAACTTGATTTAAAAAGGCTTGTAACTTGTTTTCCTTTCTAGATAGAATCTTAGTTTTCCGATCATAGGTCGAGATGGATCTGGAGTAAAAAATATCGTTTTTTCCAATGGTGTCAAAAAGAAAACTGGCACAATTCCTTCACTTTTTATTGATAGATTTAATGAAGAAAGTAGTGCCTAAATTTCAGCTAAGCCTAAAAAGATTAGAGCTAAAAACGGGTAAAAACTCCCACCGTAATTAAGTTAGAGCATTGAAACAAATTGCGTAGAACGTGCAAAATTCTAGTCTTTCCAACGACATGTGATATTAATACGTGCAAGTAATTTTACACCCCCATATTTAGTGATTTATGTGAAAATTGAGCCTAAATTGGAATAAAAAAAGAACACTCATCGAATTTTTTTGAACCGGTCTGCAAACCCTTCCGATGCTAAAAGAAAGATACTGTAAAAATTTCAGTGAAATCGGCCGGGTAATTCTCAAGTTTTGCGCGTTCAAACAAACAGACGCATTTTGGAGACTTCATTTTATACTATGTAGAGATACGGTGTTGATAAAGTTTTGCTCTGATAAAGAAAGTTAATTTAAAAAAAAAACTACTTTATATTTAAACATAATTCTTTTTTCAATTTGATCATTACCTCGAAAAGTTTTTTTACGCAACTTTATAACACTTCAACATGTACATCTTTCGTGATTCTGAGGAGATTAAGATGATTTTCAACTTCGCGACAGGCACTAGAGCAGCCAGAATTAACCTTCTTTGGTGTGAGGGTTTTGGCATAGCAGTCCTTATACGAGTATAACTCTCATATTAGTATTGGCTGTATGTGCTAGACTCAATGGTTCTGGAGGTCCGACCTTCAAAACCTCCTCCCAGAAACAACCTCACGATACCCTTGGGAGTTTTTTTTTTCTTTCACAGATGATATTTTCAGTTTTCTCTGATAACACCACCCACATGCCTTCAGCTAATTTTATCCCAAAGGAAAAAAAATTAATGAGAACAAGATTAAAAAAAAAAACATTTTAATGAGAACAGGATTAAAAGGAAAAAAACGAAGTGTGTATTTGGGTGAATACTGTTTAAGACTTTCACGGCCGGCGTCAATATGAGGAGATAACATTTCCGGGCTTATTGGCCGTGGTCTAGTTGGAGTAGAAATTCTAGACGTTTCGGCTTGCTTTGCTGCAGCCATCATCAGTGGTTTGAGTTTGGTGAGACTGATTCCTGGCTTCGGTGTCAGTCTCACCAAACTCAAACCACTGATGATGGCTGCAGCAAAGCAAACCGAAACGTCTGGAATTTCTACTCCAACTAGACCACGGCCAATAAGCCCGGAAATGTTATCTCCTCATGTATTAGGGTGGTTCAAAAAAAAAAAAAACTTTTTTTCAGCTAGAGTCCAGGACACCACCTATTTTTTAGGCTTACTAATATTAGGAGAATGTGGGGCAAATTGAAATTGTGGGGCAAAGTGAAACGGTGAAATATTTACTCTGCTTTTTAGCTCCACCTATCTGGTATCATTTTCAGTATGTGGAACCATATGTAGTTTACACCAATCAAGAGAAAAATACCGCTGAAGATTAAAGCAATTGGTAAAACAGGCACTTTTAAAAAATGATACTCGTATTATAATATTTTGTTGTAAGTCAAACATTATTTTTGTTACTATAAGATGATAAAGTTCTTGTAATTAACATTTTAACTATTGATTGAGACCTTCTAATATCCAATGCAGTATTAATTTAGTTAATATTAAGCTTATTTGTATTTTAAATAAATTGTACAGTTAGTCAAGTACATACGGGGCAAAGTGGATGGGGCAAAGTGAAATAGTTTGTTTTATTTACTCACTCAATCATTTAATATAAATCACTTACGGTTTCATTTATTAATTAATTCATTTGCATTCCTTCCTTTAGTAATTCACTTATTTTTTTATTCATTCATTCTTTTTCTCGCTCATTCATTTATCTTCATATATTAATTGATTTATTCATTTAATTATTCATTTAATGTTTCATTATCTTTTCATTTATTCTTCCAACCTTTTATTTACTGATTCTTTTGATCAAAAATACATTTTAGAATTGAACATAAAATATTTCATTAGAAAAAAATGTTTTATTTTTCACTTTATCCCATGAAAAAAAAAAGTGAAATTTTTCCCCCTTTTTTTTTTTTTTTGAAGACTCAAATAAACTGCCAAAAATAAAAAAATACTGTTTCAAAGCAAGTATTATTATAAAATACAATGTTCCTTTTTTATGCACTGCAATTTTCAAAACAAATTTTCGATTTGTTCATTTTGAAAAAACTCCGTCATCTTAACCATTTTTCTTTGCCCCACATTCCCCTACAATGTTATGCTATAAATGGCTTAGCTTCTTACTCGAATTTTAAGAGGGTGCTCAATAACCCCTTAATTTAAAATTAGCCGTAGCATAGAAAATGCCACAAATATAGGAACATTTAATTTCCCTAGCTGTTTTGTTTATAAATAATTACTTTATTGCAATATATATGCATATTACTATTGTATATTATAATATGTAGCATTATTTTTTCAGTTCAATGTATTTTTTACCCCATTCCCCGTATTTATGAAGTTTGGGGGAGAGTGTTGAGTACCTTCTTTCAGTTGAAAGAAGCTAAAACTCTTCCAGTACATTACTATTCACAAGTCTAAAAATATTGAGGGGTGTCCTGTTATCTAGGAGAAACTTTTTTTTTATGTATTTTTTGAACCACCCTACTGTTTAGATTTTTTTTTCAAATGAATGTTCTTCATCAGTGTCTTTGTGAACACTATGATGTTAAGACTTTATGAACATCTAACATTATTTCAATAACTATCAAAAGTATACCTTTCATTAGCTGAAATTTATTTTGAGTTATTTTAATAATTTCAGGAAACCAGATTAAGTTAATTATAGAAAACAAATGATATAGAAAGAATCTAATAGAAGCCAATAATATAGAACGAATACGGTAGAAAGATTAATCTTTTTAGATTTTTAGTAACAAGATTTTTTTTTTTTTTTTTTTTTTTTTTGCGGATTTTTCTCATTTTAAAAGAAAGCAAAGATTTCTGAAAACTTACTACGAACACGTTTCAGTACATCAGCCTTTAAAAAAAAATTGTGATTCATTAACTTTACATCAAACAAATCGAAATTTTCGGGTTTTAAATTAAAAACAAACGTTAGTTTGATTTTTTTTGTTTATGCATTATTATATTGTAATTTTTATTTATCTATATTGGTTAAATGCTGCTATTTTCGCTTTATACTGCCAAATATAGTGGTTGCGATTTATCTGTCAATGTGAATTGTTTACGTACATGAAAAATAGCTAATGAATTTCAAATTCACTCGGCAATATTGGGCCCGAGTAAAAAAAAAAATAAGTAAACAGAAATAATTCAAAATGATAACTGTCAGAAACAGCTTGTAAATATATGGCTGCAAAAACTTAGATCCGCCAGAAACGACTTAAAGTTCTTTTTTTCTCTACTCTCTCTTTGTTTCTTGAAATTATTTTTAGATTGTATATCCGATAAACTAATTATTGATTCTGCATATTTTAGAAGAGTTATTTAACTTTAAACATTTAGAAATGGTAATTATTAGTGTTATTCTTGAAATTGTATTTAACTTCAGAAAAATATATTTAAATGACTTAATTTAGCATTTTTTTTTAATTTCAATTTCATTGCTTTAAAATAAATGTATTTTTTTTCTTTACTCTTTTTAATGTTTCTACTATTCGAAAAAATATCGCTGAAAAAATATCAAAAATAAACAAAAAAATTTAACAGGTTTTGAAAAGTTACAAATTGGAAAGTAAAGTTTTAGGATTAGGAAAATATCCGCCTGCCCCCTACCCTCTAATAACGTTTGAGTAAATAGGTAGATCCGCCTCCAATAGATAGTGCCTCCAATGGTACCTTTTCCGCGTGACTCATCAAAAGTAAAAACATACTAGTTTTACTAATTTTGGCTAAAAACATGAAAAAACAGCATTTTTTCGAAACTTCAACCCAGTTGCAGCAGATAAAGGAATTGTCAGAAAAAAATCAAATTTTTTATGTGAACTTTTTTTCACCAATGGCACATTTTCTGCACTACCCATCATCGAAATAAATAAAAAAAAAAGTTTTTCGGCCCACCCTACTATGCATTGCTGTTTCCACTGCTTAGCAGCCAAATATATGCTGAGGAGTTAACTTTTGTTGCTACTTTTTGCAGAAGTTTGCATCACCTAAAATTGAATCACGCATTTTCATCTAAAGGTAATGTGACCAGACGTCCCGCTTTTGACGGGACAGTCCCGCTTTTTGTCTTACTGTCCCGCTGCGGGAATGTCCTGCCAAAGTGTCCTGCTTTGTCGAAAAAGTCCCGCTTTTTTTGTTTAAATTCCGTCACACAAGAAATATAACATACAATCTAGATTTTTTAATGCTTTTTCGATTTTTTGCTGTCAGTAAACGTAAGAATGCCATGTAAAATGTTATTCTTTAATTAATGTGACCAGACATCCCGCTTTTTGTCTTACTGTCCCGCTGCGGGAATGTCCCACCAAAGTGTCCTGCTTTGTCGAAAAAGTCCCACTTTTTTTGTTTAAATTCCGTCACACAAGAAATATAACATACAATCTAGATTTTTTAAACGCTTTTTCGATTTTTTGCTGTCAGTAAACGTAAGAATGCCATGTAAAATGTTATTCTTTAGTTAATGTGACCAGACGTCCCGCTTTTGACGGGACAGTCCCGCTTTTTGTCTTACTGTCCCGCCAAAGTGTCCTGCTTTGTCGAAAAAGTCCCGCTTTTTTTGTTTAAATTCCCTCACACAAGAAATATAATATACAATCTAGATTTTTTAATGCTTTTTCGATTTTTTGCTGTCAGTAAACGTAAGAATGCCATGTAAAATGTTATTCTTTAATTAATGTGACCAGACATCCCTCTTTTGGCGGGACAGTCCCCTGAAAGAACATTTTCCTTGGTGAATAAAATTTGAACATCTGAAAAAACGCAATTATCAGCTGCCACTTTAAAAAGTCTTCTTTTAACTAAAATTATTTTTTCTTATTCATGCAAGGAATTCCTTGATTTTCTGAAAGGCAACAAGAATTTGCTTCTTAAAATTTCTTCTAACCAGCAAGCACAACTGAAAATAATAATTTTGATTAATAAATTTGTTGTGTGATGCAATATTCTTTACGTCAATACTATTAAATTATTTTCAACTTGAGTTCTTTATTGGAACATTTGAGTTATTTCTTGGCATTTTTCTGTTACGTAAAATATTAAGCCTGTGAAAAAAAAAACAACTCCCCCCCCCCTCCCAGCCGTCATGTGTCCCGATTTTTAGCTTGAAAAATCTGGTCACATTATCCAGTGGCGTAGCGAGAAAAAATCCTTGGGGGGGGGGGTAATTTTTTCTGAAGTTTAAAGTAAAGCTGTATATATATATATATATATATATATATATATATATATATATATATATATGTATATATATATGTATATATATATGTATATATATATATATATATATATATATGTATCTATATATGTATCTATATATATATATGTATATATATATATATATATATATATATATATATGTATCTATATATATGTATCTATATATATATATATATATATATACACATATATATATATATATATATATATATATATATATATATATATATATATATATATATATATATATATATATATATATATATATATGTATCTATATATGTATCTATATAAGTATATATATACATATATATATTTATATATACATATATATACATATACATATATATATATATATATTTGTATATATATATTTATATATATGTATAATTTTTGGGGCTCGTGGGGGGTTCTGACCCCCCTATCCCCCCCCCATGGCTACGCCACTGACATTATCTAATGGGCGTTTTGCTCTTGCTGCGCGCATTGTAAAGTCAAAGACACACTCATCGCAGCGAAAGTTTTAACAACAGGGGGTCAGTTGCCACGCTGTCTAAAGACCTCGTCAAAGGGGAAGCAGTAACCACTCGACGAGCAATATGCGCAGGATGTGTCGAAACAAAGGACTGGAACTGCTTTACAGCGTTCATTTCACCGCGCTGAGACGGCCCTAATTGAAGTTGATTCGACAAAACGCGCTCTCCTCTCTGTCTCCCAGGCAACGGGAATCGCAGAAATTCAATAAAGACTTCGGCCCGCTTGATTGGTGCTGCCAGTCCGGACGAAGTCGCTCAAGATTTATGCAGACGAGAATGGCAATCGAAGCTTGAATAAGGAATTAGGATTGCTATTCCAAAGCAATTTTCTACGTTGAAAGAATTTGTTTCGCAAATGAGTGAATGAATGTTGAATATGAGAAGAATGCCTCCAGGTTGAGGATTTATTTGGGGCTTATGGTTTTTCAGTCCAGCAGAATTTTAAAGGAAGACTCTGCTAGAATGCTTAGGTCAAAACTTTTCTTCTTTATTAATAATAAAGCTGAAAGTCTCTCTGTCAGAATCTCTCTCTGTCCGGATCTCTGTCTGTCAGGATCTCTGTGACGCGCATAGCGCCTAGACCGTTCGGCCGATTTTCATGAAATTTGGCACAGAATTAGTTTGTAGCATGGGGGTGTGCACCTCGAAGTGATTTTTCAAAAATTCGATTTGATTCTTTTTCTATTCCAATTTTAAGAACAAAAATATCATAAGATCGACGAGTATATTACGAAAATATAATAAAGTGGAACCGTAACATGGGCACAAGTCAATTGGCAAGAAAATTCACCATACATTATTTGTAAATAAACAGGTAAACCAAAAGACCTTTTAATTTTTTTCTATTACGGGCAAAGCCGTGTGGGTACCACTAGTAACAATATAAGATAAAAGTCCGAGAAAAACTTTTTGCTGTTTAAGATAGGATTGTGCCATATTTTCTCAATAGCTACAGATTTAGCGTGATTCCCAATGCCACCATTATCACCGAATAGCCATTACCACTTCAGAAATTTGACACCAAGTTTTCCATTAGGTGGGTAGACCTGGGGTCTCACGATGCGAAAATACACTATAAATTTTTTACAACAGTGAATTTTTTTCCAGTTTAATTAAAATGAAGACTGATGTATTGCGTTTTGCCTGATTCGCATTATTTTACGAAGCGTCTAAGGGCTAAGTGAGAAATTTAATAGGTATAGCCAAGTTGGTATCATTTCGAGACTTTTTTTGGTGCCAAATTTGGTAGCAGCCAAGCTTGGTGACAGCCAAATGTCGCCAAGCTTGATGACATTCTTGCCATTCCGTCATGCATGGTACCGCGATGCGTATCTCCAGTGACATCGCTATGGGAGGGGGCGAGGGGGGCGGGTCGCCCCGGGTGTCAACCGTTCAAGGGGTGACACCCAAAGTGGAATTGCAAGTTTTTGAAAAATATGACTCTAAAATAAATTTTAAGCCTTCAAATTTGAAAATTTTCCGGGGGGGGGGGGCCTCCGGACTCCCCTTTCTGTGACCCCATATCATGTAGTGAATACTATACTCAGGATTAGAGTCATATTGTCAATACTTAGACCTTGTAATGTCTCTCTCGTATACCAAAAAGCTGAAACCCATTATCCCCAGCTTAACCCCATCATTATTTTTCCCTGTATTTCAGATAAGTTTGAAATAAATAAGGGGGCCATCAATTTCCCATACCCCTTACTTTTTTGACCTCTCTACACCCACATGCCTCAAGTGTAAGTTATATAAAAAATGTTTACAGTTTTTATTTGTCTTTTGTACATTATCCCCACTTAAAATCTCGATATAACGCAAATGTAGTTGTTTCTGAAAATTGTATGAATTTCATGTTTACATAGAATACTAAAACCTTACATAGAATAATATGGCATTCATTGCTCGTACTACAGATCCTTTCATTCTCGGACTAGACTTTTTAGAGAAATATGATTTCAACCTGTTCTTTAAAAATAAAGAATTGCATTTGATGAAAGAGTACATAAGCATTTTCCGTACAGAGGATAAGATTAATGCCACTTTATTCGATAATAGCTCAAACAGGTTTATCTGTTCTCTTACGAATCATTCATACTGGTCACGTGTCTAAAACTTAAAGCAATTGGCACTAAAAATTATTCCGTGTTCCTCTCTATGATTTATTTGTTTAAAACTTTAATTAAAACAATTTAAATATTCAAGGCTTTCCAAACTAATTTATGTTTAAAAACATACATGTTACTCGTGATAAAGATCCTAATATGTCTCTTTACTTAGCTCCGTTATCGATTATTGACATAGATGAGAGCAATGATAGGGAATACATTTCATGCTTGCTCCAGAGAAGCCATCATTCAAGTTTTCCTCATGATTACTTTTAATATTACTGTTGTAAAGCAACAGATATTGTAGCAATGGGTTTTATATTCAATTATTTAATGGGGAAATGACATGAAATTTACTAAATGAAAAATTATCATATAAGCTTTGTGCTACAATATGATTAAGGTGAAAAACCAACGTAAATAAAGCACAAATATTCGAGAAAATACAGCATATAGCTATTTCAAGGCTACAATGGAGCCTCTTCATCAGTGTAAAAAGCTCACCAACACAACCAGAAGTTGCGAGAGAACTCCAGTTCTCTCGCAACTTCTGGTTCCATCCTAACCGAAATAATTTTATTTTAGAATTTTAATTTTTCAGCGGTAAGTTGTACCTTAAGATTAAGCAAATCATTTAGTAAAATCCCGAAGTCTAAGTGGTCTAGTTGCTGAGATTTAAGCAAAAGCAGGTCTCAGATTTTTCCGTGACAAACATGGCAAGTAGGGTAGGGCGGGGCTAGTCGAACAATTTTTCACTTGAGTTGATTTAACTCCTCAACGGTAAGTTCTCAATCGATTGTTATGCAACTTGATGGATTACTAATGTATCCCTTTACAAAAGTATCCATAGTAGGGTAGACCGGGGCACGTTTACGCATTGGGTACGTTTACGCAGTGCGCTTTTTACTTCCTTTTACAAAAAAAAGGAAGTAATGTATTCACGAAAAAATTTTCACCTAAAAATCGGCCTTGATTTCCCATTTTTCTCACCCCCGAATGAATGTTGAATTTTTTTTTCGACCCGATCACACGTGGATATATGCCTAGGAACGTACAGACACCCGAAATATCCATTTTGACGACCCCCGAGTTAATTACGACGAGTTTTCTCGTGACGTCCGTATGTACGTATGTATGTGCGGGTGTGTGTATGTATCTCGCATAACTCAAAAACGGTATGTCCTAGAAAGTTAAAATTTGGTACGTAGACTCCTAGTGGGGTCTAGTTGTGCACCTCCCGTTTTAGTTGCATTCGGGTGTTTCTAAAGGGGACTTTTGCCCCTTTTTGGGGGGAAATCATTGTTTATTTCGATGTAAACTCAAGTTGTGTTATAATTTGTCGGACACTTAGCGATATATCGCCAGTCTTTTGGTCGCCAAGCTTTTTCGCCAACTTGACAACAAATTTGGCGGATTTTTTTATTTTTTTTAATTTGGTTTCAATTTGTCCACTGTTGGTGATATTTAGAGAGTAAACAATTGAATCACATTGAAATGGCCAATAATGGGGAAATGACATTAAATTGGAGTAAAAGGAAGTCATGTGATGCACACATCAGCTCGTTTCAAAACGAGTTATAAATGGAAAGCCAACAGTCATACCAGATTGATGCTACTCCCAAGCAAATTTTCTCACAAGTTTTTGAGCATCAGTCGAGCTTCGGTTTAGCATGAGGACAGAAAAATCTGTTTCTACCGAGCCGAGTAAATTTTGTATTGAACGTTTTGAAGCTTATTGTGACTAAATAATACTTTGTCAAAAATATATAAAAATAGCAGAATTTTGTACTTTTTTTTGAGAATTGTATTTATATTGGATCGAAAAGTTATTAAATTTTGCAGCACATTAAAAATAAATCCAAACTTGCCGACGGGGCACGTTTAAGCATTTTCATCGGGGCACATTTGCGCACGTTCTTACCCCCCGTGTCTTACTTCTCTGTCTTACTTCTAAACGGATCCTAGACGCTATATTCGCTCTGTACTGTCTCAAACCTTTATCATTTTCAGGTTATTTAGTTTTGAAAATCACCATTCATTTTTAATGAACAGATTCGCATCTTATAGCTTACAATCATATAGTGTTGTCTTCATGCCTGTTCAACTTTACACTTTATACGCTATTCAGCCTGTAATACATTTTCTTTATTTTAAACATGGTAAGACATTACGTTCAAAACACGAACAGAACCACGTTAGATGTCAAAATAATGAAAAGGCTTATTGGTAACAGGGCCGCGCCGTCCCTTTGTGCAAAGTCGTGAGGAGCACGACGGCGGCAGAGTCAAAAAGGCGCCGAGCTCTACCGATAAAAAAAAATGTTCCAAATAGGGGAAAAAATTTCCGACCGAAAATATTAAATTTTCATAAAATCTAATGGTGGTGGTGAAATTATACTGCTGATTGAAACAAGCAATCTGTCTCGCTGCCTATCAAAAAGTAAAAATTATTTCCTTGTTGTGTCTAAACATGCTATTCAAAAACGCAATCTTTTACACTGTCTAAATTTGATTGTCTAAATTTTTATTTAGAGCGGCGTTAACTTTGATATTCAAAATACTTTCTTTATCCAAAACGCATTATAGTAAGAGGAGTTACTGAAGTCGAAATAGCTTCGAGATATGAAATAAAAATGTGCACTATATTCCAAAATTAAAAATATTTCATGTTCCGAATTTTGGGTACTCGGAAAATCGGAGGAAAATGCTTCATTAGTTCATTGTCTAAATTTGATTTATTTTTAATTAAAAAATGTAGAGAGTTCCACCTCCATCTTGAGCTATTGTAATAATTGTTCATATTTTTTATTTTAACGATTTAAGAGACGGCTTAAGGGAGTTGGGATACACTGAAAATAATACTCGTGATGCTAATTAATGCATACATTATCATTTTTTTCCTGTTGTGACACCGGAAATCTTATTTTGGTACGCCCTTAGTACATGAGGTTGAACATTCGATTAGCTTCAGATCTGCTACTCCGCAGTTTGGTTGTGATGAATATGTTGTATTATAATTTGTGCACTATGTCTTTTTGTGATTTTAACTACTGTTCATATCGTGAGAATGCGACTGCTTCATGTTATCATACACAAAAAATACGACAAGCACACACTTTCATAGTAGGGCGTAATATTTATATATTGTAGACAATAATTTAGGTTAACATTTTAGTTCCAAAAAGTAACGACTTGACTGCAATTATATGATTCTTCCCTTCCCCATTTCTTCAAATATTTATGCATAAAAAAAAGCTTTGGAAAATGTATATTTTTTTAATATTAAATTCATTTTCCTTTTTAATGACTCCGTATTTTAGAACTATTGGTGTTAGGGAAAGGACTTCACTTTCAGATTTTAAGCTGGAATATACTCTTCATTATTATACTTCAATTTAAGAATAAAATCAGTACCTTGATGTCATGTTTTGACTGGTATAAAAATTTGGCTAATTATTCATCAATTAAAGATTAGAGAAATATTTAGAGTGGCGTTAACTTTGACGTTCAAAATACTTTCTTTATCCAAAACGCATTATAGTAAAAGGAGTTACTGAAGTCGAAATAGCTTTGAGATATGAAATAAAAGTGTGCACTATATTCCAAAATTAAAAATATGTCATGTTCCGAATTTTGGGTACTCGGAAAATCGGAGGAAAATGCTTCATTAGTTCATTGTCTAAATTTGATTTATTTTTAATTAAAAAATGTAGAGAGTACCACCGCCATCTTGAGCTATTGTAATGATTACATAAAAAGTAGTCGAAAACTTTGTACTGCATAGTGAATAAAATATGACAACGTATATAAAGTACAAATACAAAATGAAAAAAGGTTAAAAAACCAGCAAACAGCTGTTTCGGCACTCTAAAATACAAATGCCATCATCAGTGCAAATAAAAACGAAGAGAGGTTCAACCCGACTAAAACACAGTCGAGGCAAACATTGGAATGAGAGACGAGTTGTAAAAGATATGAGAGCAGTACCGGAAACGATGACGTCAGGGTTACGTCAGAACTACAGAGGACAGTTGCACTCAGGAGAAAACGTCACGGACAAAAAATAAATCAAATAACAGACTTCCAAACATTAGGAAAAGGGGGAGTGCTAGACAAATCATTGACGATTAAATTAGCATTTTTCCATATGTAATATGACTCCCAAAAATCTAAATCATGAATGGACGAACACTCGTGAATAACTTTGGCGGAAGAAAAAATAAAATTATGGCCACAAGACCAACAATGTTGAGCAATAGAGGAGCGTTTGAGATCCTGTTTTTTGACGTAGTTTTCGTGTTCTTTTATCCGGAATTTGAGGGATCGTCGAGTCTGCCCAATGTAGGCTAATTTGCACTGGCAGGAAACACTATAAATGCCCCATTTGTCAAGGTTCTGAACAGGGTGTTTAAGCTGTGAAAATTTTAATTTATTAACAGGAGAAAAAGTGACGGAAAAATGAAACTTTTTTAAGATTTTGGCAATTTGTAGACTGATTTTAGGAAAAAAGGGTAAGACAACGGAACTCGAATAGTTCACAGGAGCAAGTGTTTGATTTTTGTTAGCTGAGCTACATAGCTTCTTATAAATGGTATCAATAATATCTGATGTGAATCCCCGATCAACCGCAATACCTCGTAGGTAATTCAGTTCTGATGAAAGTAAATTGGAATTTGAACAAATGGCTAAAGCACGGTAAATAAAAGATCTAAAAGCAGCCAATTTTTGTTTAGGAGGGTGAACGGATAACTTGTGGGGGGGAAGAGAAACAGCAAAGGGTTTACGGAAAACAGTAGTTGTAAACATATTGTTATGACGAGTGATGGACACATCAAGAAAAGAAAGATGATTTCCAGATTCCAATTCAACAGTAAATTGAATATGTGGGTCAATAGTATTTAGGATGGATAAAAGGTTATCAAGGTCACTGACAGATGAGTCCAAAAGCACAAAAATGTCGTCAACGTACCTGACGTAAAACGTTTGACTAACGTATGACTAACGTATGACAAACGTATGACTAATTTTTCGGCTAAATAACCATAGAATGGCCTCTTTTGATGTGAAATCACTCTTCACTAACGTGCCTGTTGAAGGTGCGTTAGACTGCCTTAAAATGAGATTAACTGAACATCACTTTTCCGATTTTGAGATCAATGAATTATGCAATTTAACACGTTCTTGCTTAAAACTAAACACGTTTATTTTCGACGGTAATTTTTTCCGTATGACTGAAGGTCTTGCTATGGGCAACCCTTTGAGTCCAATTCTAAGTGATTTGTACATGCACTATTTCGAACTTAAATTATTTAAAATTATACAATTTGATTTTTACGTCAGGTACGTTGACGACATTTTTGTGCTTTTGGACTCATCTGTCAGTGACCTTGATAACCTTTTATCCATCCTAAATACTATTGACCCACATATTCAATTTACTGTTGAATTGGAATCTGGAAATCATCTTTCTTTTCTTGATGTGTCCATCACTCGTCATAACAATATGTTTACAACTACTGTTTTCCGTAAACCCTTTGCTGTTTCTCTTCCCCCCCACAGGTTATCCGTTCACCCTCCTAAACAAAAGTTGGCTGCTTTTAGATCTTTTATTTACCGTGCTTTAGCCATTTGTTCAAATTCCAATTTACTTTCATCAGAACTGAATTACCTACGAGGTATTGCGGTTGATCGGGGATTCACATCAGATATTATTGATACCATTTATAAGAAGCTATGTAGCTCAGCTAACAAAAATCAAACACTTGCTCCTGTGAACTATTCGAGTTCCGTTTGGTCTTACCCTTTTTTCCTAAAATCAGTCTACAAATTGCCAAAATCTTAAAAAAGTTTCATTTTTCCGTCACTTTTTCTCCTGTTAATAAATTAAAATTTTCACAGCTTAAACACCCTGTTCAGAACCTTGACAAATGGGGCATTTATAGTGTTTCCTGCCAATGCAAATTAGCCTACATTGGGCAGACTCGACGATCCCTCAAATTCCGGATAAAAGAACACGAAAACTACGTCAAAAAACAGGATCTCAAACGCTCCTCTATTGCTCAACATTGTTGGTCTTGTGGCCATAATTTTATTTTTTCTTCCGCCAAAGTTATTCACGAGTGTTCGTCCATTCATGATTTAGATTTTTGGGAGTCATATTACATATGGAAAAATGCTAATTTAATCGTCAATGATTTGTCTAGCACTCCCCCTTTTCCTAATGTTTGGAAGTCTGTTATTTGATTTATTTTTTGTCCGTGACGTTTTCTCCTGAGTGCAACTGTCCTCTGTAGTTCTGACGTAACCCTGACGTCATCGTTTCCGGTACTGCTCTCATATCTTTTACAACTCGTCTCTCATTCCAATGTTTGCCTCGACTGTGTTTTAGTCGGGTTGAACCTCTCTTCGTTTTTATTTGCACTGATGATGGCATTTGTATTTTAGAGTGCCGAAACAGCTGTTTGCTGGTTTTTTAACCTTTTTTCATTTTGTATTTGTACTTTATATACGTTGTCATATTTTATTCACTATTGTAATGATTGTTTATGTTTTTTATTTTAACGATTTAAGAGACGGCTTAAGGGAGTTGGGATACACCTCGCAAAGTAACCGAAGGTGAATTTTTTATGAGTCGTATTTGCCAATTAATGGAGATTTTAACGCCCTGTACTTTACCTGTAAAATGCTTTATGTCATATTAAGAATAGCATTATGACATTCTTAATCCCTCAAATAAGACAACGTAAAAATATTTCATTTTTAATGTTAAGGCTAATTGTTTATTATATTGCTATTTAATATTGCTATTTAATGTTTTTATTGTTAGCTAACAATATCCCCTTAGATTTCAGCTCCTCATGTACCTCTGCGGGGGGTGACTCTAAAGTAGCATGAGTAATTTCGTCAATCCCAAAAGCTTTAATTTTAAATTCCGTACAATCCAATTTATTTTTTATTTTGATTTCTACTCGAGGACAAACGCGACGACAAGGAATTTTCGACCCAAACGTATGAATTTACAACTCTTCTTTTCCTAATGTACGTAACTTTAAGGATCTAGAAATATCTTTCCGGATAAAAGTTTTTTTCACTACCCGTGTCAAGAAGGCAATGTAAAACCTTATTGGAATCCTTACCCCCTCATTACAAGGGTGCAGTTTGAAGTAAAATTCTATTATGACCCTCGATTACATGATTTGAAACAAAGTTTTCACTTTATTAGAATTAACATGTACCTTATCCTTAAGATTTTCTTTCCTATAGCATAAAGTAACATAGTTTTTCTTTGTACAAAACGTGCATGATTTATCACTCTTAGGGCAGTCTATCATTCTATGAAATGATTGCAAGCAAATAAAACACTTTCTGGTACGTTTCAAAATTGCCCTTTTTACTTCCTTTTACAAAAAAGGAAGTATTGTATTCGCGAAAAAATTTTCACTCAAAAAAAGCCTTTATTTCTATTTTGCTCACCTCCGAATGAATGTTGAGTTTTTTTTCAACCCGACCACACGTGAATATATACCTAGGAACGTAGACACCCTAAATATCCATTTTGACGATAACGAGTTTTCTCGTGACGTCTGTATGTACGTATGTATGTGCGTATGTATGTATGTATGTCGTTAACTCAAGAACAGAATGTCCTAGAAAGTTGAAATTTGGTACGTAGACTCCTAGTGGAGTCTAGTTGTGCACCTTCCTTTTGGATTGCATTCGGATGCTCCAAAGAGGGTCTTTTGCCCCTTTTTGGGGGGAAATCGTTGTTAATTTCGATGTAAACTCAAGTGGTGTTATAATTTGGCGGACACTTGGCGATATATCGCCAGTCCTTTGGTCGCCGTTTTATCGCCAACTTGGCGACAAATTTGGCGATTTTTTTTTTTAAATCTGGTTTTAATTTGGCCACTGTTGGTGATATTTAGAGAATTAAACTATTGAATCACATGTCATGTGATGTACACATCAGCTCACTTCGTCAACAGTTAAAGAGATCACTATCATGATCTGAATTTGAACAAAACATACAACATTTATCGAGAGTTGTCAAGAGTTCAACTGCTGAAGGGGTGTTTGTAATACTTCTTTTATGAAATGGTTTTTTAGAAAAATTCTTCGATTTATCAAAGGCAAATTTATTCTTTTCTAAGTTTGGAATATTTTGACCTTGGGGAAATTGGGTTTCTGCTTTTTGTATAGCGTAAACTCGTTCTTTAGTCTCAATTTCTGCTCTAATAGATTCCATTAAGTCTTGAACACTTAAATTTGTCTTCTGAGATTGTTCTCGCGTAAATCTGAGGGTTAAATCAGACAGAAAAACCTTTAAGATTAAAGGACAAAGTAGTGTACAATATGTGTCGGCAGCAACATTAAGCGATTTCAGACTTCTAATTTCAACAATGCATTTATCATAAAGAGCACGGAATGCATATGAATCCCTAGAATTTTTTACACCTTGAATATTTAACTAATTATTCAAATGAGCTTGGACTGAATCTGAATGTCTTCCGAAACGGGATTGAAGAATTTCAATCTTATAGTTTTCCGCTGTTATCGCAAACCCGCTTACTGCATTTGCAGTCGAACCACCAAGTAGCGGTTTTAGATACGAAAATCTGTCAACATCTGTTAACGAAGGGTTTTTGTGAACTGCATTTTCAAACTGACTCCAAAAGTTAAAATATTTCTCTCTCGCCGTAATATTTATCTATGTGAAGTTTAGGCAAGTGCACAGTGTTGATTAAATTTAAACTTTCAAACCCCGAAACATTTTGACTACCAGATGTGCTACTGTTATTGAATTTTAAAATTTTTCGATCAATTTTTAATTTTTAAGTACGCATTTTATCACTGTATTCTGCACAACCGAATATTTCATTCTCAATATCTTTTTCATCTGTTAAAGGCAAAATCTGTTCGTTTAAATCTTTCAAAAGTACAGTTTTTTTTGTCCAACTGAATTTTCAAATCCTCCAAGTCCTCAATAGGTGTATTTGTATTATTAATTTTTTCTATTTACTATTACAAATGCGTGTAGCTAGTGTTCGATACGGTGTGCGTATCGCTTTCAATGCTTTTAAATCCATAATAGATGGCGAAAAACAAGTTCAATTATCAAATAACATAAAAGTGGGTGTTTTTACTTACCCTTCTCTCCGAAGGTTCAATCATCCAGAATTGTTTAGGTATCCGAATCGCACAATAGTAAAATTGTCCTAGAGTTCAAATTGTCCAATTATCCAATTTATGATAGAATAGTTGAAGTGTCCAAATTTTCGATATTCCAAATAGTTCCGAGTTTTCGACTTCCAACAATCTAAAGGAGCCTGGTTGAGGCACCAAAAATAATGTTCAATTCATCAACGAAATAGCTTAATTATTTGGGAGAGCAAATTTTCTATTCAACTTGAAATAACGACAGTTCCACATTTTAAACTGATTAGTACTTTAGTTAGTAACTGGAACATATGTACATTGAAAATTGTGTAAAAAGGATGGCACATTTCAAAAGGCGGAGCAAAAAAGGCTCATTTCGACATTCAACAGCATATTTCAAACTCAATATCGACGGCAGACGAACATTCGAATAGCCACGAGCCAATACAGCAACGCCATTTTTAGGTGTCTCAGTGCTGCCAGCAGACAATTCAGAAACTATCGAGTGCTCGTGACAGTTTACCTTTTTTAATCCGTAGTATCTGTATGGTTGCGAAAGTCATCCGCGAAAGCATGACTTTTGCAACCATACGCTGAACATATTCTAAAAAATTTCGAGGAAAGCAAATTCAGACGTACCCTCTTCCAGTTTTTTACTTCTAGACAGAGAAGGAGATAGACTTGGCAGTTGAGGAATTGAAGTTTAGGGAATATTGTGTAAAAAGGATGGCAAATTTCAAAAGGCGGAGCAAAAAAGGCTCATTTCGACATTCAACAGCATATTTCAAACTCAATATCGACGGCAGACGAACATTCGAATAGCCACGAGCCAATACAGCAAATGGGAAAAAAAAAATAATTAATTTGAATTTTGACGTCTTGAATTCAAATTATGTTTTTCGCAATCACGTGTTTTTGTGCGTGTCTGCAGGCATGTGTGTGTGTGTGTGTGTGTGAGTATGCGTGTATGTAGGCGTGTGTGTTTGTGTCTGTGTGCAGGCATGTGTGTGTGTGTATGTGGGTATGTGTGTGTGTATATATGTGGTGTGTGTGTGTGAGTGTGAGTGAGTAGGTGCGTGTGTTTGTGTCTGTGTGCAGGAGTGTGTGTGTGTGTGTAAGCGTGTGTATATATGTGGTGTGTGTGTGAGTGTGAGTGAGTAGGTGCGTGTTTGTGTCTGTGTGCAGGAGTGTGTGTGTGTGTGTGTGTAAGCGTGTGTTTGTCTGTGTGCAGGCATGAGTGTGTGTATGTGTGTGTGGGTATGTGTGTATGTGTGTGTGTGGGTATGTGTGCATGTGTGTGTGGGCATGTGTGTATGTGTGTGAGTGTGTTTTGTGTGTGTTTGCATGCGTGTGTGTGTAGGATGTGGACGCAACCTGAAGACTGTTTTCGCTAGAGGAGCAGCATCGTGAGGCCGGTCGACGGCGGTGCTGCAGATGGAGGCGGTGTGAAAATAAAATCAGCGTAACGCCAAAAACAGTCAAGTGAGAACGATAAGCAATCGTGATTGCTCAAAAAAAACTTAGCATGTCCGTACCGTAACAAAACTATTTTCTAGTTGCACCACTGGTTCCTAACTGTAAGCTGATAGTGTCAGTCAGTTTATTTAGTTTTAGATGTATTCAGTATGTAATATGCATGAACATAAATTTGCTTTCAATGTTTTTTTTTTAATAAAAAGATATGTTTCAATACATATGTTAAAGAGTACATTTTGACAATGCGTAAAATGTTGTCACAATTGTCTTTTTTTTTAATATATTAAATGCCAAACGTATTTTTTCCATATAAAATTTCCCAACTTTACAATTATATTCCTCACTCCAGGTGTTAACTATATATTCCTTGAACACCATTGCATTGAGGCGCTCGAAAGACATTTGTACGACGGCGTAATCAGGCTTGGCGCGGGCCTGATTGGTGATCCACTTATTTCTCTCACTAGGCCTCCCACATTGTCACATATTGACTACCCCAACTGAGACCATTTGAAAAAGTAGGACCAAAGCTTAGCAACGAGGGAAGGATTGTGAGCATCCTCTTTTTTTTCCCTTACTGATACTCCGATTAAAGAAGCCCTCAGACAAGAGCAGTTGGAAGCTACAAAAAAAAAAAAAAAAAAGGGCAGAACAAAAAAAAAAAAAAAGGAGAAATTACTTTAAAGCTTCTACTGAAGCAGAAAAATAAGACATCAATGAAAAATGTATGAAACCAAAACCTGCGACAGGGGAAAAGTTATCACACTCTGTTAAAAGGAAACCAATGAACGATTCTGTTTACGAAGTAGAAAATTGTGCTTGAATTTATTGTTTGAAAGCACACAACCAATTGAAAAAAAGGACAATACAGGGGTCAATGTCTTAGATGTGAAAGCGCAGTCTTATGAGAAGTATAAGGAAATTAAACAGTGATGAAGAAGATGACTAAATAGTTTTTGTTTTTAATTAGCAATAACCCCAATGATTTTAGTTTAGCCTATAAAATGTTATTTAATCAATTATTTGTGATTTTATTATTTTCAAAGTGTTTTAAGAGAAATAAAACATTTAAATTTGGTTTAATATATATATATCACTTAATCCTTGGTATCGTTTTTATTCTGCGTAAATGTGCCCCACTCGATGCGTAAACTTGCCCCGTGTTCGGAGCAAGTTTACGCAACGGACTTGAACTCAGAAAACATTTTTCTTACGGTTAAAAGCACAAGTTGATCAACAACTGAATATACAAATTTTGACTTCATTAACTGCTTTATAAAACCACAATGTCTAAAATTTTCTAGGTTCAAACATAAAAAATTCGAAAATTCATTGAAAAAGGTCCTCGTAAATGTGGCCCGGTCTACTATAACTTGTTGCTAAAAGTCAAACTTGCTCAACGTACCCCGTAGATGGGGTAAATTGAGCAAGGGTATGGGGCAGGTTGAGCACTTACAATATCTAGCCAAACCAAAGGATAAATGATAACTAGAGATGAAATAAAATTTCTGTTTGACAATCAACTCTTTATTTATAGTCTTTAAGTGACAAATTTACAAAACTTAAAAGTTTTTCTTTTTTTTTTTCGAATTAACTGAAATGGTTCTGGTTTTCGGATGGATGCTTCCGGATTTCGTTTCAAAAACTTCGTAAGCCAATCTTTTCCGGCCATCTTATTTAGAGTCCAGGCGGACGGAATTTTAATACTAAATTTAATAGCACACTCGTAGGCAAGGAGAGAACGTCTTTTGGGGAATATCCATAATAGATTGATGCCATCTGCAGCAAGTACTTTTTTTATAGAGTCCTCTTGTTGGGAAGAAAAAACTTGCCTCGGTTTTGCATAACCCATGGATGAATCACCACCTTTCAATTTCTTCAAAAATCTTGTCAAAGTCATCCGTTTCACGCCGAATTATTTTGCGGCGACATTCATACTTTTTTCCTCCTCATTGACAGCCTTTGCAGCATCATTCAAGTCGTCAGTAGTGTAAGAACATCGTGTAGTTTTCCTTTTATAAGTCAGCATCCCAACAAAAGCAAAAAATATTATTACTACTTTTGTTTTAAGTCGCGGAGGTCAGTTTAGCAATACTTGCTCAACTAACCCCAAACCAAACTCTTAAAATAAAAGTGAGATTACGAAAAAAACGGTACGAATTATACTCGGAATCTCTATACATATCAAAAGTACAGTAAATTTATGAAAGAATAAAACTTGCCTGATAGAAAACGGATAACATTGGACCAATACAGACGAAAACTTGTGGCGAATGAGTTTTTTGCATTTTTGTCACAAAATAAATAATGTGCACTTATACTTCACTCATTTGTCGAGCTGAAGTTGAAGATCGCGCGATGAGTTCCCCTCCCATAACCCTTTCTTTCCGCCATTTATGTCTACACGTCTACACGTGTGGTGAATAGTTTTCGGAATATATCGATTGCTCAACGTGCCTCTATGCTCAACTAATCCCACTCTATCCTATAATAAAAGTGCTTAAATAGCGCGATGTAGTCAAATGAGCAATTATATAAATAGACTACTAATTTGCAACAACAGGAAAAAAAGATTTTAAAAAATATAGATAGTGGTCGGCAGAGCAGCCTTTTACGTCCCAGGGCGCAGGTTGAAACCTGACTCCAGTCGGTGGTTTTTCGTGATGCAGAAAATCGTCGGCATTCATTTCGTATGATCATGTGGCATATTAAAAGCCCATCGAATATTCGCTTGGATTTGAATGCGATAGTAAGAATTCTTGTGTTCTTCGTAGTTCATCAAAGAGAGCGCAGTTTCCTCCATTTGGTGGGGAAAACGGGCGTCGAAATTCAGTGGTAATGTTATCCGCCGATAGTTCCCGGTGAAACAATGGATCCCAGCTCTTGGGAAACGTGCTATCTGTAAAAGGAAAGAAACCTGTACTGCCGTGTGTAGGGAAACGGCAGTATCTGCAGAAATGATTTTTCGAGATATTTGAAGAAATGTGTGGTGAATTCAATACTAACAAGAGGAAAATCTTGGAATAAGACATTTTTTTCGTGCCTTTTGTTTAGCGGAAACCAAATAAACGAGCTTTGTACAATAAAGATAACTTACAATAGATAGCAAAAACAATTGAAATGTGAAAAGTTTGCAGTTACTGCCCTTTACCTGCACACAGTGACGTAGCCATGGGGGGATAGGGGGGTCAGAACCAACCCCCCCCCCCATGAGCCCCAAAAAATCATTTTTCAGTCGAACTTGAAGGGGTCTGTTTATGAGCCAAAAGATTTTTATTTAATATAATAGCTTTTATGATGTAAAAAGCTTATGTCTTCCTGTTTTGCGCAACATTTTTTCTCTTGGAGACAGGGCTTTCTTTCTTATGACGGCAGTATTGATCAAGGTATTTTCAAAGAAGAAATTCGTTTATGATGTCCTTTGTTATTTAATTGATAAAGAGTAATATATATATATATATATATATATATAAAATTAAGCAAACAGAATTTCAAGTATTAAACAAATTATAAATAATAAATGATGATAAAAAGGAAAAATGCACACAGCTATTAAGTAGGAATAGATAAAGTATGAATCCAGAGCTCATCAGCCGTGGAGGATTCATTAATAATGGTCAAAAGACCAAAATTTTAACTATGAACTAGAAGAGAATGTTTAAACTCCAGTACATGCAATATAGAGTAACAATGGGCAAAAGCACCACTTGCTAAGCTAGTTTATTGCTTTTAGCTTAGCAAGTGGTGCTTTTGCCCATTGTTACTCTATATTGCATGTACTGGAGTTTAAACATTCTCTTCTAGTTCATAGTTAAAATTTTGGTCTTTTGACCATTATTAATGAATCCTCCACGGCTGATGAGCTCTGGATTCATACTTTATCTATTCCTACTTAATAGCTGTTTGCATTTTTCCTTTTTATCATCATTTATTATTTATAATTAGTTTAATATTTGAAATTCTGTTTGATTAATTTTATATTTACTTGGCTTTTTAGTTTTGCTGCGTTGCGCATCTATTGGCTCTTGGTGTGATCTTTTCAATATTTTTCACTTTTGTTATTATTATATATATACTTTAAACTTCAGAAAAAATTACCCCCCCCCCCCCCCAGCGAAGGATTTTTTCTCGCTACGCCAATGCCTGCACATGACAGAATACACAGCACTATTATAAAACAAATAAACAACATTAAAAAATATCGTAAATGCAGTAAAACTTCGCTGTATCGTGCATGTCGGGAAATAGGAAAAAAAACAATAATATAAAAAGTAAATATTTAAATATCAATTAAATACTATCAATTGAAATAATAATAATAATAATTTATAGTAATACTAGTGGTACCCGCACGGCTTTGCCCGTAATAGAAAAAAATAAAAGATATTTTGGTTCACCTGTATATTTACAAATAATGTATGGTGAATTTTCTCGCCAATTGGCTTGTACCCATGTTACGGTTCCACTTTATGATAATTTCGTAATTTACTCGTACATCTTATGATAATTTTGTTCTAAAAATTGGAATAGAAAAAGATTCACTTCGAATTTTCAAAACAATCGCTTCGAGGTGCACACCCCCTGCTACAAACTAACTTTGTGCCAGAGGTCCGGACAGAGAAAGATCCTGACAGACAGAGAGACTTTCAGCTTCATTATTAGTAAAGATTATTGTTTTATGGTGGAACAATGAACTAAATGTGTGGCCAATATTTTTTACTGATTAAAAAAAGAACAAAATAGTTTTTCTGAGAAATATTTAAAAAATTCTGTGGTGTTGAATGCAAAGCAACATTTTTTAAAGCATATTTTTCGGAAGAAAAAGGAAAAGGGCGAAAAATCCGAATGAGAGATACAACGTTGCATTACTCTCCATTCAAAAGAAAAAAACACTAATTAATGATGATGAACACGTACGAGAAAAAAATTTGGTTCTTTTAGTTCTTGATGAACTTCTTTTGATTTATAAAAATAGATTTAAGTGCTTCACTTAACTAGAAGCGCATCCTTTTTATTTTAACCTGAAATTTCACGGTTCTCTCCTCAGAAAAATACTGAAAGCAACATTTTTACACCAAAACTTTTTAGAGAAAATCTCTTCTTTTTGTTCATATCCTGCAGCGAAAGGTATCTTCATTCACCTCCGCATCAGCAGTAACAGGTTAGTGGAGAGAGAGAACAAAAAAAAAGGGAACTATTTTATTGCGCTATCTCTCCTTGAAAAGACGCCCCTAATTGAAGTTGACTGCGTAAAACGCCGCCACCTCTACGTTGCCATGACAACACGTAATCGCTGATTGGTGATGACAGTGTAGAAGATGGGAAGGGGAACTGAAAAGTTGACTTAATCGATTCTTTTGCGCGGGAAAAAATTGCAGTGGCAGGCGAGAAAATGGAGCTCACAAACTTCTCGTGCATTTTTAATTTAGTTTGGCATTTTCTTTGCATCGGAGGCGGAAACATTGAAAAAAAAAAATAGAGTGTTTATAACTTTTTCTTGTTTAACGCTCGCGAACTAAAAAAAGTTTGAACATAAGTACTTCAACGCTGTTCGAGAGAGAGAAGAAAAAAAAAACTGCCCATTTCATTTTTTTTTAATCCGATGTAAGATATTAAAGAGTCTTTCAAGCGATAAATATCTTAAAAACTAATGCAATTAATCGACTATTTCAGCGATTGAATTACAAAATATTTTATAAGTAATGAGCATATAAAGTGGGGAGTAAAAAAAAAGTTATAGTTAAGGACGAAAAATAGTGGTAAAATGCTCATAAAATTCCGATAACTGCATCACGTATGGTAGAATTAAGGAGAGGCAGAACTAATTTCCGTAATGCACGCCAAGTTGCATTAAAGATCAAATTTTTCGATACTTTTTTTGCTAACACATAATTAGCAATAAAGGTCATGTTTATTACTAGTGCGTGCATAATTAATAATGTAGAAAAAATTTCGTTTGCTTTCACTGCGGATTAAAACTTGGTTTGAAGTAATTTACTTACCCTGTAAAAACGATTCAGAAACGTTCCTGGAAAATTAGGGGCAGTTAATGCGCCCAATTTCTGCCAGTGATATATCTTGGAAAAGCCAGGAATGTTTTCTGCTAAAATTCAGTAACTTTCCTGAAATTATCCTGGAAACCTCCTGAACAATTCAGAAAGATTCCCGTTTAAAGCCAGTCGTGTCTTTAGAGTAAATTTTGGTTGGTAAAATATCATAGCTCGGCGCCTTTCTGATGTATCTATAGAGTTCCAAAATCAGTATTGGAGACAGGGCCAAAGCTGAGACAGAATTGCAAGCAAGCATTGAGAATTCTCCTGCAATTCTTGCAAAGCTACGTAGTCTAGAGCCCCTTGAAAAAGACAGGCTGACTTATCCGACATTTTGGTTCCAAGACAGAATTGGATCCAACCTCGTTTCTAGTATTTATAAATACGTCATAATATTCGCTGGTTGCTAAGTCGTAAAATAATTGATGATAAGTTGAGTAAAATGTCACTTTAGGTAAATTTTGAAAGATAACTTCGTTTACAAATTCAGCTAAAATGTATCGGGAAATGTTTACGTTAATAAACCTCATTTTCATACCTTATTTGTTTTTAATTTGTATTAATTAAATTGTATTCATCCACAGAATAAAATAATCAAACATCAATCGGGCAACACACCTAAAGTTTGGACACCAGTTTTCAGCAATGAGGCTTTTGTACAAATGTTTATTTTTTTCGCCCGATAATTTTGGAACCAAAATGTCGGATAAGTCAGCTCCCCCTTATATAGGAGCCTTAACGTAGTCAATGGACTTATTCGCTCCCTTTGGGAGCTTAATCAGTCTGGACGGTCCGTAATCGAACTGTAGCCTATACACTTTATGAATGAGCTCAGTAAATTTTCAAACTGGGAGCTAAAACTAATATTTTTCACAACAGTGAGAAGACTGCATTAGTGCAACTTGTAGCAATTCAGGAAACCTTTTGACTAAGATACTTGATTTTTCCAGGAAGTGGATAAAAACCATCGAAATCCCTAAACGCTACACGGAAATATTCAGTAACGTTTCGGTACTTTATTAGTGTTTTGAGCAGCATACATTTTCAAAAATTTCCACACGTAGTCAAAAATAATCATAAAATATTGCGAACTGCAATATTTTAAGTGTAGTCACAGCTTCAGTTTCTAAATGAAATAAAAATGAGTTAGAATGTTAAGTAAGTTTCTAAGAAAGTTTATTAATTATGATATGTTTGTTTAATACACAAGCAAGAGCAACTTCTTCCAAAAGCATCTAGGATCAATTAGGGTAAAGGGAACCAGAATTTCAGTGATGATGCTGATATGCACCCTTACACAAAAACACCTTCATCTTCCTAATTAACTAACCACACTAATTTCTTAACATTAAACTCCTCACTTTTTTTTTTCTTCTCATTACAATTATACAACACCACTACGAAAAATGAAAAATTTCTTTTGTATCTGCAATTGAGACGTTATTCCAAAACGTTTCGGGATTATTTTTCAACTAGTGGTACCCGCACGGCTTTGCCCGTAGTTGAAAATTAAAAGGTCATTTGGTTTGCCTGCATATTTACAAATAATGGATGATGAATTTCTCGCCAATTTGCTATGTTAAGTGGCTTGCCCATGTTACGGTTCCACGTTATGATGATTTCGTAATTTACCATTCCACGTTGTGATCATTTGCTCGGAAAATGTTTCTTAAAATCGGAATAGAAAAAGAACAAAATCGAATTTTCGAAAAATTGCTTCGAGGTGCACACCCCTATCCTACAAACTAACTTTATGTCAATTTCATGAAAATCGCCCAAACGGTCTAGGCGGCTATACGTGTCACAGAGATCTTGACAGACAGAGAGAGATCCGGACAGAGAGACTTTCAGCTTTATTATTAGTAAAGACGACTTTGCCACGGAAAACCTCCAGCTGTTTGTTGACGATAGAAAAATATGACGATTTTTTAATAAAGATGAATAATAGTAGAAACAAAATTAGCGGAAAAGATCGGAAGATTTTCTCAGACTAAAAAGGTATGACGTAGTGAAAGTTTTGTCAATGTTGAAAACACTAATCTATCTCGTAAATAAGACAGCTACAATGTTCGATTTTACGTGTACTCAAGAAATGTTTACCGTAAAACATGAGGCACGTTTATTAGTAGGCCATGGTGGCAGAAATAGAATATTAAACGAGCCCTAAACAAGGAACAAAAGTTATGGTACCGTAGTAATTTTCCATTTTTCAAAATATTTTACAATATATTAAATGTACGTTTATAAAGAGTGTTTTACAAAATATCTAAAGAAAATAAAGCAAAAAAGTGTTACTTGTATTTATTTATTTATTTTTTGGAATTTTACTGTAAATTTCCCAGCCATCACGACTTTTTTCTAATTCTTAATTACGCATTTTTAGTGATGTTAAAAATATATTCCCTTTTTGGACCTAAGATCTTAGTCGGAAAAATTATGCGAATGTATTACATTCTCCATTACGAATCGGCTATTGTAGAGAAAAAATCGCAGTAAATTTCAACAACATTCAGTATTTGATCTCTTTTACCAGGTTTAGCGGTGATTATGTCACTGGGGTGGTAATTTGTAGTACGGCTCCCCCCTCCCGCCCTACCAAAAAAGTATTGTTCATACAAACATGAAATTCATACAATTATCAGAATAAATTTCAATTTATGTGGTAAAATGAAAATTTACATTAAAAGACATGCATAAATTGTGAACGCATTTTGTAAAATTGCCCCCGCAATAGTATAAGCTATTTTTAATTTTTTTTTAAACCATATTTCGGGATTGCAATATTTGTATTTTTTTTTATAAACACTGACTATTTTGAGTTTCATCCCCCCCTCTCCCTAGAAGGATGTAATTTGGGGTAGACCGCTCCGTCTGTCCTCTCCCATTGTGACGCTTCCGATTACATTGTTTATGATATCATCTAATTTGTTTGTTCTAAGATACTTAATTAAAGTAAAAGAAGCACCTATTTTATTAATTTTTTTTAATTGAAATATTTTTGTAAGCTTTGATAGACTTCAAATATTGTTTTAGTTGCAAAAGTAATTTTTAGTGTTGAAAATATTATTGTTTTGGAATTAAACCCTTGTTACTCTACAAAATATTAAAACTTATTACATTATATTAAACATTATTTATACATCGGAGATTGTATAAATAAAGCGGTAAATAACCGGTATAAGAAAGGTATGTACAGATTAATATAGACACAAAAATAGAGATAGAAAAGGCTAGATGCGCACAGATTGATATAGATATAGAAATAGAGATAGAACATTCTTTCTTGAAATTAATATTTATAAACATAGACATAGATAGGCAAATGTATAAAGATAAAGATAGATTTGAAAAAATGTAGGCGATAGATGAATTGATACTTCTGAGTACCAATAATATTGCAGTTATATAAAGTAAATTTCATAGGCAAATATATTGTAAGGAAAAATATCTTGCAAAAAACAGGAATTTTTTTCCGCTAAAAGTCAGCCACCTTCTTGATATCAAATTTAAATCTTCTTTACTAATAATAAAGCTGAAAGTTTCTCTGTCCGGAGGATGTCTGGATGTCTGTAGGATGTCTGGATCTCTGTGAGGCGCATAGCGCCTAGACCGTTCAGCAGATTTTCATGAAATTTGGCCCAAAGTTGGTTTGTAGAATGGGGGGTGTGCACCTCGAAGCGATTTTTCAAAAATTCGATGTGGTTCTTTTTCTATTCCAATTTTGAGAACAAAAATATCATAAGATGGACGAGTAAATTACGAAATTATCATAACGTGGAACCGTAACACGGGCACAAGCCAATTGGCGAGAAAATTCACCATACATTATTTGTAAGTATACAGGCGAACCAAAAGACCTTTTAATTTTTCTATTACGGGCAAAGCCGTGCGGGTACCACTAGTTCTAAATAAAACACAAATTTCAGTTAACGCCAGTCATGTTTCTGAAATATTTCCGAGGACGCCTTAAGTGGGTTTTAAATAGTAGTTCCTAAAGCATTATTGCAACTAAGTCCAACGCTGAAACAGATTTGTAAGAAACAAGCATTTCAGTTGCTCGCATTTCCTACAAAGCCTGTGGAGTCATTAGACTTATTCGCTTCCCGCCATTGGGAGCTTAGTCAATCTGGATGGGCCGTAATCGCACGCAAGCCGATACACTTAATAAATGCGTTCAGTTAACCTTTAAACTGGTAGCTAAAAATATTTTTCCCAGCAATGAGAAGTCTGCATTCGTGCAACTTGGTGTAATTCAGAAAAACTTTGACAAAAAAACTTAATTTTCACAAGAAATTGTTGAAATCCAGTGAAATCACGAAACGCTCCATGGAAATTACCAGTAACGTTTCGGAATTTTTTTTCACGCCGCAGCCTGATGTGGCTCAATGTGACCCTAAATGCAGGATCGTTTCGATCAAGGTTATACATTTATTTTACAGCCCATTTCTGATGTAGTTGAAAGTGACCTTGATTGCTGGATTGCTTTAAACCAGGCTAATAGTTGACCTAAATGAATGTAATAATTATTATTTCATTAGCTAACCACGCAATGTTTTATGAGTTTTTCCTCCATTTTATGCTAACAAACACAACTATTAAAATGTGAGCGGTGCAGTTTAAAACAAAGAAATTGTGACTCAATTTATTTCGCATACTCATGTAACACTTTCTGCAAATTATCAAGGAAATGTTAAAAATCATGACACGTAAATATAAGAGGTGAAAAATGTGAAATGTCTTTCTTTTTATTTATTTTTTTTTTAAGAAAACTTATTACCAAAAAGAAGAAAGTTTTTTATGTTTTATTTTTAAGGGAGCTAAACTAGAAAGAAAAAGGTGCAAATCTTTATTGGATTTTCATCTTTTGCCGTTGACGATGAAGCACTAAAGTTTTTAAAACATTAGGTTAGAAAAGAAAGGGTAAAAAATCAAATAAAAAGAGAAATCTCTAAAGAAAGAAAAAAAAAACTTAAGTACGTTCCCTTGAGAAAAATCTTACCTGCTTCAAAGTAATTTTTCAGACGTGGTTTTTAAAACAACACTGAATAAAATTCAGTAATTTTTGTTATGAATTATTGGTTCGTACTGCACATCTGAAAATATTTTAAAAATTTCAAACGTTATTATTTTCAGAGTCATTATTTCATATGTTATTTTTGATTAATAAGATACTAATAGGTAATTTCTCATACAATGATGAACTCTTCCTGCGTTTTCCCTCATTCTCAATATATTTTAAAATGCACCAAACTTCTAATAATTTTGATAATCGACAAACATGGGCATTTTTCTTTTAATTGAAACTAAAAATGACAGGCATGGTGGCGTAGTGGTAAGACGTTTTTGGCCCAAGATTGCAGGTTTAAACCCAGGTGTAGTCGGTGTCAATGGATTTTTTAAGATGCAGAAAGTCGTCGTCGTCAAAGTCGTATGATGATGCGGAACATTAGAGATCTATTGAACATTTATTTATCTTTGATACTCTCAGATAAAAAAATTGCTAATAAAGCGCCATTTTAGACTGACACATCATTTTACTTCATGGTCCACACCATGCAGTTTCCCAGTACACAATGGAAACACTTTTATAATTCTTTGGTTCATAAAAAGTGTTTCAGGTGCCTCAACGTGCACTAAAATGTGTTCCCAATGTGCTCCGTTAAAACAAATGCACAGAAATGTGCTCCGAATGCGTTACGATCAGGATATTTGTTGACTTCAAGCTTGATAATACATTTGAATACAACTTGGTAGAATATTTGAGGACAGACTGTTAACCCATTTGACTCACTTGTGAAACCATCGTTTTTTTTTTTTTTTTTTTGTCCAAATGGTCTGCCTTGGTTGAAGACCGTTCAATGCCACGTGGCAGTTGACAGCTGGCCCACGTGATTGCGGTTAAAATTAACCCCAAAAGTGACTGCTCTAATAAAAGGAATGTTCCATAAGTGCTGCTTAAAGTATGCTAGCTACGAAGTGTTCCAAAAGACATGACAAGTGCCAGTGTTCAAACAAAGTTCTTAACCCTGAAATACATCGTGTTGCCATTTGACATCACACCGATTTAAGTCTTCTAAAATACTCTAAGATCAAATTGAAACGCTGTAGTTGCAAATAACCAAGAAAATACTCACTAAAGATGCTGTTAAATCAATTTTTAACTTGTAAATGCACCAACAATATGATAAAACAAAAATAGATTTATTTTTTTAGGCATTCGCAAATAAAAGACTTCTATTCAGTTAAGTGCGGTTGAAAATGCCTACTTATAATTATGTGACAAATAAGTTAACTTACTTAAATAGCAAGACACTTTTTATCGTTGTTTTTGGGACATTTGGTGGCCAATTATTTGTTGAATTCTCAGTTAAAGCCCGATGTTGCCCGAGTGGTTGATTAATCATAAACCATAACAAAATTAAACTATGATTTTTTTAAGTATCATATGATTAGAACAGAAGTTGACAGCCAAAGAACATAATTCAAAGTGTTTTTTAAAAAATAAGCATTTAAGAGGTAAATGTCATACCAAAAGTGTTAAAAAAGTGTTCTGAAGCAAATAAGCGTTCTGAAAGTTGTTCTCAGAAGTATTTTGATTAATGTTCTTCCAAAGTGTTCTAAAATTAGGGAAGAAGTGGCTCTATTCAAAAAGGGTACCAGATACGTTAAAAAAAAGTGTATGACGATTTGCAGTGTAGTCTTAGACGTGTCCTAGACTTAATTTTTTGCCTAGGAATTAAATGTTTTTTGTTTTTTTTTTTTGGTGTGTGTGTGGTTTTTTTTTTTCAGTTATATTAGGAGAGAAAATCAACTTAAATGGTGTGGTGTGGCTGTGCAACAAAACCTTTCTCTCTTAAATTTAAGTTTAATATTTAAGGATTTAGCATCAACAAATTTGTCTATTTTTGTGTTCTTCTCTTTAGGAAACTAACTGCGCTTTTAAATTAAAAGTGATTCCACAAAAAAAAAAAAAAAAAAAAGCGTCGGTGTGAATGCTTAAAAAATCAGGAAAGGAGTACGAGATAGGAGAAGTGTTCTCTTTTTTTCAGCTTCATTCCCAAATTTTGGAGGTGGAGATGACTGGGTGCGCCTTCTTTAGGAAGTTCAGCCAGTTTTGGTTGTTTTTCCACTTTTGGTTTGGAGAGTGATGACGGTCACATATACTAGATGCCTCTTCAACAAAATAGGCGACTCAAAATGACATTTGGCGAAAGCCGATTAAGCAATGTACCACCAAGCTTGAAAAATGTTATAAGAAAGCTGTGACTGTCATTGAATAAACATGCTATTTTATTGCGCAATTGTAATCATAAACGTTGAAATAGTTTCAACTAATAAACTACTGCCTGTACTAAGTTTTTGTTGCTGTAGGACGAAGACAGTAAAACCGTTCTATTCTAGAACCCTAATGGGGCTTATTTGTCCTTTCAACTTGAGCTTATTTCAAAACTTATCGAATACAAATAATTTACTCACAAAATGTTTTCCATATTGTTGAAGCATCAGAATATTAGTATCAACAATATATATATATATATATATATATACATATTTGTATACATATTTGTATATATATACATATATGTATATATATATATATACATATATATATATATATATATATATATATATATATATATATATATATTGTTGATACTAATATTCTGATGCTTCAACAATATATATATATATATATATATATGCGAGGGTGTTTTGATAAGTCCGTGACTTTTAAATGAAAAAATCAAAATAAAAACCAAAATGCAATTTATTTTTCAACATAATCTCCTTTCACAGCTATACATTTTTTCCAACGATTTTCCAACTTTTCTAACCCGTCTAAAAAATAAGCTGTCTGAAGGTCATCAAAATACTCATTTGTGGCATTAATGATCTCATCATTTGAGTAAAATCTCCTTCCACTAAGCCATTTTTTTAAATTTGGAAACAGAAAAAAGTCACTGGAGGACAAGTCTGGGGAATATGGTGGATGAGGAACCAATTCATAGCTTAATTCAAGCAATTTCGTGGTTGCAATTCCAGATGCGTGAGCTGGAGCGTTATCGTGATGGAACAGCACTTTTTTCTTGGACAAATGGGGTCGTTTTTCTCTTAATTTTGCATTAAAACTGTCTAATAAATTAGCATAATACTGTCCCGTGATTGTTTTTCCTTTTTCAAGGTAGTCAATGTGGATTATGCCCTTTGAATCAAAGAAAACTGAAGCCATAACCTTGCCGGCCGATAGAACTGTTTTTGCCTTTTTCGGAGCAGTTTCCGTAGAAGAAGTCCACTGTTTTGAGACTGTTCTTTCGCTTCTGGTGTGTAGTAATGTATCCAAGTTTCATCCATGGTCACATAACGTCGCAAAAATTCACTTGGATTACGCTGGAATTTGTCTAAACACTGCTTTGACATTGTTACACGATTCCGTTTTTGATCCACTGTCAGCAAACGCGGCACCCATCTTGCTGATAACCTTTTCATGCACAAATGTTCGTGCAAAATGTTGCATACACGTTCAAATGATATGTTTACCATATTTACTATCTCACGCACTTTCACACGGCGGTCTTCTAGCACGATGTCATGGATTTTGTCGATCATTTCTTCGTTCGTGACTTCAATTGGACGTCCAGAACGTTCTGCGTCTGTTGTGCCCGTACGGCCACAACGAAATTCCGTAAACCACTTGTGAATCATACCATGTGATGGAGCAGACTCATAATAATATTTTTTCAACTTTTGTTCCGTTTCGGAAATCGTTTTTCCGCGCAAAAAGTAATGCTTAATCAACGCGCGAAATTCTTTTTTCTCCATGACGAAATAAAAATAGTCTGCCGTTTTCTTCCGATGCCAATAAAACACAACAAAATTTTAATATCGTTTGCAAATTTCACGGGTATTGCCAAATATAACTATAAATCATAATTAAATTGCATTTTGGTATTTATTTTGATTTTTTCCTTCAAAAGTCACGGACTTATCAAACTGCCCTCGTATATATATATATATATATATATATATAAAATATCCTTTTCTTTTTTTTAATTTTTTTGTAAAGAAGGCCAATTTTAATATTTTATGTTAAAGCTTACTATCCTCAAAAAGTTTTTTAAAAAATTAACAAATTAACCGCATTAATTAAAATATAGGAACCTCATAGCATGTGCTTAAAGTTAGAGACAAAGACTTCCTCACTATCACAGCTGGTGTGAACCCAGCAATATAGTCCAAATAAATTACGCCTCCACATTTCTTTCAAAGACTCTCTTACAGCTACTTACGAATTGCATTGCAGCTGTTTGTGTTACAAATGCGTACAAGTCCCCTAAAAGTTTACACAGACTTATAATCACATTCATTACATTTAAAGACATTTATGAAATCCGCGTGGACTTTAAGCTATAGTGATTTCAGCGAGAACTGATTGTGGAAGTGACACTTGGCGATACCGATGTCTGATTGACGATGGAATACAGAAAACAGCGGCAATCAGATTAAAGAAATGTCCCTCAGAAGAATCGTCAATTCAATGAGCAATTCATGAAAGTGCCAAATATTGGCGCCAAACAGCACTTCTCTTTGTTTACTTCCGGTTTCGTCTCTCTGAATGCGCTATAGTAGTCTATATATTATTTTCATATCTGCTCTTTTTCGCTCCTCATAACCCGTTGTTTACCAAACTAACTTCTCATAAATTCGCCTTTTACACCATTACAAACAAATATAAGGTATTTAGCTAGCAAGAAACCATTCAATAAATTTCAGTTTTGCCCCAGTAATGATAAATATGTCTTATGTGTCAACTTGGTAACGCACATAGCAACGGTTTGTTGGAAGCAGTCACGTGTTTCCGACAACCATGTGATGTCACTGCTAAAATCGTCTAAAATTTTGCAGTTTTTGTGAGTAGCAGTGTTGTTTCCCTCGCGTATAATTCTTCTCATTTGTACAACGACATAACGTCCCTTTGCAAAGAAAGCAAAAAAATCATTCTGGCTGTTGTCCACTTTAGAAAATATCTAAGTCAAGGAAAAAAAACAGAAAGAAAACCATAATAATCTAATAGCAGGCAAAGTGATTTTGCAAAAAGTAAGCCAGACAAGAATTGTTTTTGGAGGTTATAATTGAATTTAAAATATTGCTACAAAAAAGAAAAAAAGAAGAAGAATTTGTTTAGATTTTTTAACTTTAGCTGTGGGAAAGGTTCTTTTTTGCGAAGAAAATGAGCTTTGCTGCATAGTAGGAAAAGGAAAATTTTATGAAAAGAATAATGGAGATTATGAGAATATTTAAAGCAATGATGATGTATTTGAAAGATACAGTGAGGATTTTTTTTAAACTAAAAGGGAGGATAACAAAGGGCTTTTATGAAGCCATCTGTCCTTATTTTAAAACATCAAACAATTCAAACAAAAGAACACTGCATCCGCTCTGACAGTAATAGTGCGTAAGAAGTTTAAACATTGTTCATTTAAATAATGATTGGTGAATGATGCATCAACAAAAATATTATTCAAAGGGTGGGTGTCCTTAGAAACACTAGATTTGTCAACACAAAAATCACAAAGCTATTTCAAGCCCTAAGGAAACTTGATCTTTAAGTGAGAAAATATATCTATAGGAAAATTAACTTTTAAAAAAATATATCGTCGCCTCACAGCAACATTAGAATATCAATCATAGTGTTATTCCTGGGATTATATATCTTACTGTTGCTCTGAGGCGACGATATAAAGGTTTTTACAATAGACCCTCAAGTTTCATTTCAATCATCTTCAATCAAAAAAAAAAAAACTGAGGGCACGTTTTCGTTGTGTTTTAATATATCTCTCTGAAAAAAAAAAAAAAAAAGACCAGTAAAAAGAAACATAGACAAAAGACATATATTTCATAAATGCTTCCATAAAACAATATGGGGGGGGGGGGGAGGGGGGAGAAAGTATTAACACTTTTTATTTTTACAAAATTAAGTATGTAAGTCAGACTTTAAATTTTGACATTGGGTTTGTTACTTGTAAATCAATTAGGAGGGTGCACCAAATATGGCCCTGTAGACTAATAAGGCCATCCTCATTTTTTAATGTACGTGGCAAAAATTAAATACATTGTGACTTCATCGTCATCAGAGAGCCTAACTGATGATAAAGCGTTATCAAGAAGCAGTTTCTTATCAGCAGGCAACAGTGTAGCAAAAGTTATTGCAGAAGAATGTTGCCAAAACGACCTGATCTTATTTTACTGTAATTTTGTTTCCTTATGGTTCATTGAAGTTTACTAGTGTAAAAAATGTTCTTGTAGTAGGAGGTTAAAAAAGTAATAACGAAAATATCAGTGCCCCGAATGTGACAATCCATCTTTGTTATTTCCATTATAGTGAACATGGAATGTTTAATAATCTTTTTGGGTTTATAAAGTGTATTGGAATAGGTTTTCACATTGATATTGAACATTTTTTTTTTTTTTTTTGAGCAATCACGATTGCTTTTTTTTCTCACTTGACTGTTTTTGGCGTCTTTTGATTTTTTCCCACCGCCACCCTCCGCACCATCACCGGCGACGGGCTCCTCACGATGCTGCTCCTCTAGCGAAAGCCGTCTCCAGGTTGCATCCATGTCCTACACACACGCGCATACATACACAACTACACACACACACGCACACATACACACACATACACATACACACACATACACCTACACATACACACATACAAACACATACACACACGCATACATACAGACACCCACACATACACACAACTACCCACACATTCATGCCTGCACACAGACACAAACACATATGCCTACACACACATACACATACCCCCCCACACACACATTCATACACACAACAACCCACACACTTATGCCAGCACACACACACAAACACACATGCCTACACACATACACATAACCCCTACGCACAAACACATACCCCCACACACAAACACACACGCCTACATACACACACTCGTGATTGCGAAAAACATAATTTGAATTCAAGATGTCAAAATTCAAATTAATTTTTTTTTTCTTTATTTGCTTCAACAGCTCGTGAGTCAATCTTGACCTAAAACTGGCTTTGTTGGGGAACCCTTGTTCCTAATAAAGCCAAATCAGCTTTTTTCGTTAAAACTGTTGACAAGCATACACTGTAAAAACGATTTACGAGCGTTCCTGTGAAATAATGGGCAGCTGATGTGCCCAATTTCTGCCAGTAACATATCTTGCAAAATCCAGGAACGTTTTTCGCTGAAATTCAGTAACCTTCCCGACATTATCCTGGAAGCCTCCTGAACAATTCAGAAAGATTCCCGTTAAAAGCCAGTCGTATCTCTGGAAAATTCGAGTAAACTTAGGAAGGTATGATACAATAGCTCGGTATCTTTTCCTGATTAATCCCCCCCCCCCCACAAGGAAGTTCCAAGAGCATTATTACAAACATGGCCAAGGCTAAGCTAGAATTGCTGATAAGTAACGCTAATTTTACTCGCCCTGCAATTCTTGCAAAACAACGTAGTCCATACTTATTCGCTCCCTTTGGGAGCTTAGCATGGACGGGCCGTAACTGAACTGAAGCCGAAACACTTTATAAATACGCCCAGTTAATCTTCAAACTGGGAGCTAAAAATATTTTTCACATTCGTGCGACTTGTAGCAATTTAGGAAACTGTTTGACAATGATACTTGATTTTTCTAAGGAGTGGATATAAAGCATTAAAATCCCGAAACGTAACACGGAAATACCCAGTTACGTTTCGGAAACTTTTTGCAGTGTAATTGAAACTCAAAAATTTTCGCATGGAATATTCAAGTGGAAGTCAGCTGATAATTTAATAGCCAGTTGAATCGTAAAAGAGGGAGATATTAGGTCATGCATCTTAGTGTGCCCTTATTTGGCGTCCTTAACTTACGTGTACACCAAAAGACTCATCTGTCTAATCAATTAAGTAAAAAACACATAGTGAAAAACGTAACGTTCAACGTAATCGAATGCAAGAGGTTCTCTTCCTAGAGCCCCTTGAAAAAGACAGGCTGACTTATCCGACATTTTGGTTCCAAGACAGAATTGGATCCAACCTCGTTTCTAGTATTTATAAATACGTCATAATATTCGCTGGTTGCTAAGTCGTAAAATAATTGATGATAAGTTGAGTAAAATGTCACTTTAGGTAAATTTTGAAAGATAACTTCGTTTACAAATTCAGCTAAAATGTATCGGGAAATGTTTACGGTAATAAACCTCATTTTCATACCTTATTTGTTTTTAATTTGTATTAATTAAATTGTATTCATCCACAGAATAAAATAATCAAACATCAATCGGGCAACACACCTAAAGTTTGGACACCAGTTTTCTGCAATGAGGCTTTTGTACAAATGTTTATTTTTTTCGCCCGATAATTTTGGAACCAAAATGTCGGATAAGTCAGCTCCCCTTATATAGGAGCCTTATCTCTTCCTTATAGGCATTACAGTCTACGAGCCAGTGGATAATAAGAGTGCGCAGACAACGCAGCAAGGAATACTTTAAATACACCACCAGCTCAGTTATTCTAGAGCCCCTTGAAAAGGACAGGCTGACTTATCCGACATTTTGGTTCCAAGACAAAATTGGATCCAACCTCGTGTCTAGTATTTATAAATACGTTATAACATTCGCTGGTTGCTATGTCGTAAAACAATTGATGATAAGTTGAGTAAAATGTCACTTATGGTGAATCTAGAAAGATACCTTAGCTCACAAATTCAACAAAAATGTATCGGGAAATGTTTACTGTAATAAACCTTATTTTCACACCTTATTTGTTTTTAATTTGTATCAATTAAATCGTCTTCATCTACAAAATAAAATAATCAAACATCAATCAGGCAACACATCTGAAGCTTGAGCACCAGTTTTCTGCAATGAGGCTTTTGTACAAATACTATTGTTTTCGCACGACAAATATGGAACCAAAATGTCGGATAAGTCAGCTCCTCTTATATAGGAGCCTTAAGTTATTCCATCCGAGGACTGCAGTTTCGTGCTTTTTAGCACTCATCAGCGCGGCAAAGGAATTACCTGACCTGGAGGCGAAAAAACTTTTAAGGGAGCCAAGAGAGCCAAACAAACTGGTAGATAATGTAAGAATTAGCACACCAGATGAGTGACCACAGCAATGGTGCGGTTCAACTCAAAGATTGATGGCAAAGCATGGTATTTTGTAGTAAGTTACCGCCCTAAGCACGAAACTGCAGTCCTCGGATGGAATCACTGAGCTGGCGGTGTATTTTAAGTATTTCTGACTTAGCTCTAGCTTAGGGCGGTAACTTTCTACGAAATACCATGCTTTGAAATCAATCTTTCAGTTGAACTGCACTATTGCTGCGGTCACTCCTCTGTTGTGCTAATTCTTTATTAGCTACCAGTTTGCTTGGCTCTCTTGGCTGCCTTAAAAGGTTTTTCGCCTCCAGCTCAGGTAGTTCCTATACCGGGCTGATGAGTGCTAAAAAGCACGAAACTGCAGTCTTCGGATGGAATAACTGAGCTGGCGCTGCATTTTAAGCATTTCTGCCTTAGTCCTGGCTTAGGGCGGTAATTTACTACAAAAAAACGTAGCAAGGAGCTTTACTTCGTCGCATGCAAAAATTCATTTGTGAATTTTATTTATATCTTAGAATAAATAAGTTCGAAACTTATTTATATATAAACTTTAAAATAGCATCAACAAGAACACCTTAAAATGCATTCATAAATGCAACACCAAAAGTAAACGTATTCTATTAGAAAAATGTGCAGTTTCTTAAAATCATAAGTTTAATCTGCTACTAAAAGTATAACTTCTGCAGTAAATGGAATTCATATACACTGTATAAACAATTCAAAAATGGAAAATAATGGACAGCCGATGTGCCCAATTTCAACCAGTATCACAAAACATGGAAGTTTTCCCGCTAGAATTCAGTAACCTTCCTGAAATTATCCTATAAACTTTCTGAAGAATTCAGAAACCTTTCCGACTAAAGCCAGTCATGTCTCTGGAATAATTACCGAAAACTTAGGTTTTAATTAATAGCTGGAGGCTTTCCATGTGTACTAAGGAAGCCTCAAAAAGTATATTCAGAGACCATTATTCCTACTGTATGGTAAAACAGGAATGAGGAGTAATTTATCAAAAAGGAACATATAAATTTTTTAGAAAAATTCATTTTATGACATTTTCTTAATTTTTCAGATGACCTTTATCAAATTGCTTATTCTCAAGAAGTCCATACGTGGAAAATCCTGTTTTATTTAAGGTTAAAGTGTGGCTTTTTGATCAAAAGGTAACAAATCCGTCCTCTGCACGTTTTATTTTGAACAAAAGGGGACATGTCCTGAAAGAATCTGTAGTACAAAGACTTTTAGATCCAAAGAAACACATATCCAAAATCCTCAAATTTTAATCCACTATTTTTAGGTTCACGTACTTCGATGAGAGAACATGAGAAGGTGAAATATTAGAGCTTTGATGAAATGGGAATTTTCAAACATTCAGGTTTTCATTCAAAAGGGCACACATCAAAAATTAAAATAATGATACTTCCTTGTGTGTGTGTGTGTGTTTTTTTTTTTTTTTGAGTAATCACGATTGCTTATTGTTCTCACTTGACTGTTTTGATGTCCTATCTTTTTATTTTAACTCCGCCCACCCTCCGCACCATCACCGTCGACCGGGTCCTCACGATGCTGCTCCTATAGCGAAAGCCGTCTCCAGGTTGCATCCATGTCCCACACACACGCGCATACATACACAACTACACACACACACGCACACATACACACACACACATACACCTATACACACATACACCTACACATACACACATACAAACACATACACACACGCATACATACAGACACCCACACACACGCGCATACATACACAACTACACACGCACACGCACACATACACACACACACACATACACATACACACACATACACCTATACACACATACACCTACACATACATACATACAAACAACACATACACACACGCATACATACAGACACCCACACATACACACAACTACCCACACATTCATGCCTGCACACAGACACAAACACATATGCCTACACACGCATACACATTACCCCCCCCCACACACACATTCATACACACAACAACCCACACACTTATGCCAGCACACACACACAAACACACATGCCTACACACATACACATAACCCCTACGCACAAACACATACCCCCACACACAAACACACACGCCTACATACACACACTCGTGATTGCGAAAAACATAATTTGAATTCAAGATATCAAAATTCAAATTAATTTTTTTTTACACAAACATTTCTTACTCTGGGCCATGATTCGCTGTGCTTTTGTGCTCAGTTCTGTACTAGAGCCCCTTGAAAAGGACAGGCTGACTTATCCGACATTTTGGTTCCAAGACAAAATTGGATCCAACCTCGTGTCTAGTATTTATAAATACGTTATAATATTCGCTGGTTGCTATGTCGTAAAACAATTGATGATAAGTTGAGTAAAATGTCACTTATGGTGAATCTAGAACGATACCTTAGCTCACAAATTCAACAAAAATGTATCGGGAAATGTTTACTGTAATAAACCTCATTTTCGCACCTTATTTGTTTTTAATTTGTATCAATTAAATCGTCTTCATCTACAGAATAAAATAATCAAACATCAATCAGGCAACACATCTGAAGCTTGAGCACCAGTTTTCTGCAATGAGGCTTTTGTACAAATACTATTGTTTTCGCACGACAAATATGGAACCAAAATGTCCGATAAGTCAGCTCCTCTTATATAGGAGCCTTATTCTGTACCCAGAGGAGTTGATAAAACTATTTTGCTCTTACCCTAATTCGTGTTCCTCGCCTCCTGAACATTTTTTAGAAAATGGATACCCTCCCTTTTGATAAATTAGTCCTCAAATGCAAGTAAGCATCAGCCAGAGCACTCACCTTCTAACCCTGCACAGCTACAAAACCCAGAAACTCCTTCGCTCTCACTGGGAGATTAGTCAATCGGGCCAAACCATGACCAAACTGAAGCCAATACACTGAATAAATACACTCAGTTAATCTTTAAACTGGTAGACAACAATATTTTTCCCAACAGGGAGAGGTCTACATTCGTGAAACTTGTAGTAATTCGGGAAAACTGTTGACTGATTTTCATAGGAAATTGATGAATATCTGAGAAATTTTGAATCGTTCGAAGGAAATAGTCAGTGACGCTTTGGAATTTTTTTTAGCGTAAAGCTAACTTCGTTTCATTTCTGATAGGTGTTTTTGCGTACGTTACATAACCAATCATCAAACATATAATCTTAGGTTATAAAGGAACATAATTATAGCACAAAAAAACTATTCCCTAAATAAGTAATATTTTAAGAAAATCTATTATTTTCTGCTTACGAACAAACATCATCTTAGAAGATAACATAGTAATAAGATTTAATCTTCAAATTAATTTTTAAAAAAATACAACGAAAATAAACCTGCTGTTAATACGAGTCAAAAAAATGACACTAAAAACTTAATTGCATTTATTTCTAATTAGTGGCACCCGCACTGCTTTGCCCGTAGTAGAAAATTAAAAGGTCTCTTGGTTCGTCTGTATATTTACAAATAATGTATGATGAATTTCTCGCCAATTGGCTTGCCCATGTTACGGTTCCACGTTATGATAACTTCGTAATTTACTCGTCCATCTTATGACAATTTTGGTCGGGAAAATGTTCTTAACATTGGAATAGAAAAAGAACAAAATCGAATTTTCAAAAAATCGCTTCGAGGTGCACACCCCATGCTACAAACTAATTTTGTGCCAAATTTCATGGGAATCGGTCCGAACGGTCCTAGGCGCTATGCGTATCACAGAGATCCAGACAGAGAGACATCCAGATATCCAGACAGAGAGACTTTCAGCTTTATTAGTAGTAAAGAAAAGTAGTTTTCAATTTTACAAAGGACGTATGCTCAGTGAAAGTTTTCGAAAATTATTTATACCCAAAAGTCTTAGTTTAGTTTTAAAAATCAATAATCATCCTGAATGTTACGTCCTTAGAGAGATTTTTAGAGAAAAAAGAGTCTTAAAATCGTAGACAAAACAAATAAATGACTGGAGAGGAATAGCCATCTTTTCTTGCATCAAAATACGAACTCGGGCAAAAAGCCAGTGCCAAAACTGAGAGGGAAAGGTCATTTTTCAGCACTTTTGCCCCATCTACAGAAAGAAAGCGATATTTTATTAGATTGCCGACTCTCAACATCGGAAAGATATTTTCGTGAAAATAATGCCTTTTAGAAAATAGTAGAAAGTTTTATACCGAGGGATAAAATCGGCTAGTAGAACACTGTAAAAAAAAAAAAAATCCGAAACGTTACTGATTATTTCCGTGTAACAATTCAAGATTTCAATGGGTTTTTTCTCCACTTCCTGGAAAAACCAAGTATCATTGTCAAAAAAGTTTCCTGAATTGCTACAAGTTGCACGAATACAGACTTCTCGCTGTCGTGAAAAATTTTTTAGTTTCCAGTTTAAAAATTAACTGTGCGTATTCATAAAGAGTACCAGCTTCAGTTCGATTATGTCTCGTCCAGGCTAGAGCCCCTTGAAAGGGGACAGGCTGACTTATCCGACATTTTGGTTCCAAGACAAAATTGGATCCAACCTCGTTTGGGGCTGTGCACATATAACGTTATCATTTTTTTC
>NW_026557659.1:0-71653 GCF_026930045.1 Uloborus diversus
CCCCAATTGTTTCTCGTTTTCTGATTTAACGTGTAATGGATGACCAGCGAAAAATAGTTTTTTGATGTTCATTGCTTTTCTCATTGTTTCTGTTTCGTTCGATCTGGTGGGGAATTTTTAGATTGGGTTTGAATCCCCGGGGATTGATTTGGGATTTTGCGTAAAGATGAGTGTTGATGGGTTCGATGTTTTGTATTTCCCTCGTGTGCCTGCTCCAATAACAAATATTTTGTGCTTTTTGTTTTGGCAACGGAAGGATTGTTTTTCTAGTTGTTTGCATGAAGTGATCATGCAAAAAAAAAAGAATCATTTTTTTAATGAGTTTGAGCTAACCTTCAACAGCCATTGACTCCCACATTGTAAATTTTAAAGCATGTTTTCATTTTTTGTTTTTTACATTTAATGAACAGTAGTGGTGTCTAATGAATTGTCTGTTTGCATATAACTTTGAGCAACTACCATTCATGAGAAAATCAAGGCGTTTTATAAATATTTATAGCTTATTTTTTTTAAATGGGTAAACGTCATTGAACATTACATAAGTATTAGGGTGGTTCAAAAATGCATGTAAAAAAAAGTTTCTCCTAGATACCGGGACACCCCTCAATATTTTTAGACTTGTAGATAGCAATATACTGGAAGAATTTTAGCTTCCTTTTTCAACTGAAAGAGGGTGCTCTACCCCCCCCCCCAACTTCAATAGGGGGGCTAAAGAAATACTTCGAACTGAAAAAACTATGCTACATATTATGATATACAACTAGAAATATGCATATACATTGCAATAAAACAATTATTTACAAAAAAAAAAAAAAAAAACAGCTGGGGAAATTTAATACTTCTCAGTTTGTGGCATTTTCTATGATACGTCTAATGTTAAATGAAGGGGTCATTGAGCACCCTCTTAAAATTGGAGTAAGAAGCTAAAACTTTTACAGCATAATACTATTAGTAAGTCTAAAAAAATGGGAGGTGTCCTGTACTCTAGCTGAAAAAAAGTTTTTTTGAACCACTCTAATAAGTATGTTTGGTGACAACAATGTGCGTATAGCCATAACCATAACTTAATAAATAAATATTAACATATTTATTTATGTATAAAAAACAAAAGAAATCAAAAACTAAATTTTGCAATGTCTCTGACAAGCGAAGGTTTTTTAATTGGATCATTGCATAATTAAATCGTGAGATGATTTTTTTTTTTTGAGCAATCACGATTGTTTATTGCTTTCATTTGACTGTTTTGATGTCCTATGATTTTATTTTCCCACCACCCCCTTCTGCAGCACCACCGTCGACCGGCTGCCTCACGATGCGGCTCCTCCAGCGAAAACCGTCTCCAGGTTGCGTCAATATCCTACACTTACGCGCATACATGCACGCACGTACACATACACACGCATACACCTACACACATACACAAACACATACACACACACGCATACATATAGACACCTACACATACACACAACTACCCACACACTCATGCCTGCACACAGACACAAACACATATGCCTACACACACATATATACGCACGCATACATACAGACACCTACACATACACCTACACACAACTACCCACACACTCATGCCTGCACACAGACACAAACACATATGCCTACACACACATACACATCCTCCCCGCACACAAACACTCATACACACAACTACCCACACACATACCTGCACACAGACATAAACACATATGCCTACACACACATACACATACCCTACACATACACACAACTACCCACACACTCATGCCTGCACACAGACACAAATACATATGCCTACACACACATATATACGCACGCATACATACAGACACCTACACATACACCTACACACAACTACCCACACACTCATGCCTGCACACAGACACAAACACATATGCATACGCACACATACACATCCCCCCCGCACACAAACACTCATACACACAACTACCCACACACATACCTGCACACAGACATAAACACATATGCCTACACACACATACACATACCCCCTACACACAAACACACATACCCCCCATACACGCCTACATACACACACTCGTGATTGCGAAAAACATAATTTGAATTCAAGATGACAAAATTCAATTATTTTTTTTTATTTTTTTTTATTTTATTTATTTATTTATTTTTTTTTTTTTCTTAAGTAGTGAGATGTATGCAACTCCAAAATTATGCAACCGACAGCCGGGTTATCCTATCCAGAGACTGCCGTTTCATACCGTTTTGGACTCATCAGTATGGAATAGGGAATAGCCGAGCTGGAGACATATGTCATCTCATTGAAGCCGAGAAATTTTTGAAGCCCAAAATTAGGAGCTTCAAGTGTTAGTTATGGATTTATGGGTTTCTTCAAAAAACGTTAAAATTACAAGTTAATCAATTTAAACCGAAACATTGAAGCACAAAATTATGCTTCTAGAAAATTTAGCAAATTGAAGTCAAAAGCATCCTAATGTTTTTTGTGTTATTTACTTAGATGAATTAGTACCGTATGTTTCCACACATATACATATAAAGCCATGTATGAAAACAGCACAAAACTTTTGAGTGCAAGTAAGAAAATCTTCCAATTTCTATTATAAAGCTGTTTGAAGTAAAAAATACGACAAAATTATAAACTAGGTCTATAGAATGAAAAAATTGATTTAAGTAAAAATAGTTACCAGTAACAAAATAATAATTACAACGGTTACTTTGCGGCACAAAGGTTAAACAATAACGATTCAGATGGATTTAAGTCAATGCGAATCCAGTTCCAAAAAGTTAAAAGAATAAACTTCGTGAGGCATGTAAGTGCAAAAGATCTTCTCAAGCTTGGATTTAAAAATAAGATATGTGTCTGTTGTGATCCAAAAGTATATCAATTATGCATTCCAGCATTCCCAATGAAACGTTTTGCATACTTCAGAAAGAAAGTTATCCATCACAATTAAGTTCGCTCAACAATGCAGTGGAGAGGACATTGATTACTAAATACCTAACGATCTTAACTATGAAAACCCTCAAGACATTACGTTTTTTCTACATCGAAAAGTACTATTTACACATACATGTATGTGATTTATATACATTCTATCTCGAAAAAAAAGCAGCGTAAGTCGAGGAGAAGAAGGGTTACAAAGGCTGCATGTGTACCTTGCAGCGAAATGCGAAAGTAGTAATTCCGCAATAAAATATTTGCATAATTACACATAGCCAGACATATTGATAGAGTTCGTTTTCAAGACGTGAAAATACTCTTTGATAGTTTATTTCACTTTTTTAAAATTTATTTATTTATTTTAATTTTTTAAATAAATAAATAAATAAATACGTTTAAAAAATAAAATAAATTAACAATTTATTTTTTTTTAAATGTATTCATTCATTCATTCATTTTTATTTATTTATTTATTTACCTATTTATCTATTCATTCAATCATTCATTTATTTGAAATCGGTTTTGGATGCGTTTAAAATTCGAAAACAGCAAAGACTGTAATAGTGATGAATTTCATATAAACAAAGCTAAGACAGTGGTTCCGAAACTTCTTCAATACTCGGCACTGTTTGAAGAATGATAATTTTTTCACGCACCCTCGTCTATCTCTATCATATATGCATATTGAACGTATGGACACTTCGTGGCACCCCTCGCCTCTCCCTGCGGTACTCACTTTGTGAACCCCTGGGATAGTATGCAGTGGTTCTCAATATTTTCACTGCTGGGGACCGCTGAATACCCTTCCGAATCCTTAGCGCAGGGGTGCCCACAAGGGGGGATTATGGCGCAAGTTGCGCCATCAAAATTTTGGGGGGGGGGGATTTTTAAAATTGCTTTTTATTTATTTATCTATTTTTAATTTAAATTAGTATTTATTTTATTCTGTTTATTTTTTACTTCATTTATTTAGTTTGTGTATGTGTGTGTGTGTGTATCATTGGCGTAGCACAGAAATTTTCTAATAAAATAATATTAATAATTAAAAATAATTAAATACATAAGTAAATAAAAAATATTTGAAAGAATAAATAAATAAAAAATATTAAAAAGAAAATAAATTAAAATTTATTTAAAAAAAATAAATAAAACAAAATAAGAGCTAAAAACAAAAGGGGGGGGGGGGGAGAGTTGAGGAAAATTTTGGGAGGATTTGCGCCATTGAACTTGGTTGGATGGGCACCCCTGCCTTAGCGGACCACATATGAAGCAATGAGAAGCAAAGGGATGTAAGTGTACATTTTCAAGTTTTGAGCAAAACGCGTTTAAAGATTAGCTCCTAGGTAGACTTTCATTGCTTTTTTTTTCTAAATCATGTTGTATAGCAGCAACTACCAGGGTTACTAGTACCATCTCCTGCCTCCAAGATAGAGGAAGGGTTCACGAACCATGTGTACTGGTTATCTCCAAATTTTTAATTTTGCCACTTACATCCCTTTGCTTCCCACTGCCTCATATGATAGAAATACTATTTTCACAACAATTATATTACGTTAAATGAGATGTACCCATAAAAGTTTTCTATAAGAAATTTAACTGCAACTATAAAAATGATATAGATTAAGTTTCACTAGCTGTTCGAGGACTACGGGGAGAGAATCACTGGAACAGAAGATGGCGGGGAGAAAAAGTTGTTTACTATTTTGATTTTTGAAACTACAAAATGTTTGACATTTCCAATTTCAAAAAAATAAAAAAAAAACTCAAATGTAACATTTTTAAAATTTCAATTCATTTCCCCTTCTTCGACCTTTTTTAAGCGACTTCAAAAAAGGAGGTTATGATTTCGTATTGCGGCTTTTTATGTGTGTTTTCGAATTGTTCCAACACTACTAGACCGATTTGAAAAAAACTTTTTTGTTTTGAAGGGGATTTTCTTTTTTTTTTTTTTTTTGGAATACTTCCCAGATGGTCCCATTGTAATTTGGTCTGGATCTGATAAGGGGTCCCGGAGAAATCCAAGAATTTTGAAATTTCATACCTCATGGTCACGTGCTGTTGCTGCGATCGGTGTATTTTCACACATACTAAGGTTTTGGCTTTCTCTTGAACGATATTTAATTCTCGCGGCACATGGATGATTAATTTTCTCAACGCTGTGCCGCATGATAATTTTTTATTGTAGGAGTTACTAATGCATTTATTACTGCGTAGCAAACCAGTAAACTAAATGCTACTTTAATAGTTGAATCAATTACCTTAATATTTTATTTACTAATAAATAACTTTATTTAGGCACTAAAATATAAAGTTCTTTATTACGATGATAAATTTTAATGCAAAACTTGAAAATATATTTGGCTAAATTTTTAGGGATTTTGAGGAGTTTTTTTTTTTTTTTTTTTCAAAAATATCATTGTGATGGCTTAGTAATGCGGTTGAAATAAAAAAGGGCTCAGTTCAGCAGTTGCTCTACGTTGGATGCTACGTTTTCTTGTTGCTCATTTCTTCATTTCTTTATTGCAAACTTCTGAAAATGAGACTGCATCTCTAGTAGAGGTGATCTCCTACCCCCCTGATAAATATTTACAATTACATATTTTTAGCACGAGTTGGGAACACTGTTACTTAAAACTAATCGTTAATTTCCCGTGTTTTGCGTGTTACTGCCGTTCCTCTTTAACAACCAATGAAAAATTCGTAGTGTATCTATAAAATGCTTTTCATTTTATAAGCATTGTTCAGGTTGTTGTTTACTTTCTGGGTTATATTGTTTATAATTGCACGCCCACACGCAACTTGTTTTTTGTTGGAAAATCTTTCCGAGAAGTTTTTTAATCATTATATTGTATTATTCTGTTACAAAATATATTTTTAAGCGAGGAGATCTCCCAATTCTGTGGGAACTATTTTTTAAATACAAAAAAAAAAAAAAAAATCTATAACATTTATTATTAAGTACCAAGGGTTCTTTCTGTGATAAACCTCAAGGTACACTATGTTTTTTCTAAATTGAAGCGTGATATTTATACATATATGCACGAACATCTTATTTATTTGAATTCAGAGATTATTTAAATTTTTCCTTATTTTATGTCTCAGAATTGATAAAAAGAATTGGGTAAAACATTACAACGGGTAATCAAACAGTGGATCAATTTAAATCTAAGCATATTGTTACAAATTCTGTAAATAGTAATTATTGTAGTAACGTAATCTGTAAATAGTTTCCCGTAATGAATATACAACCCCTATACATTCGGCTTAAGTACACGACCCCCCCTATTTCTTTTTTGTTCATTGATAAAATTTGATAACGGACTACTATTTTCGAGAAGCGTTTGGAATCTTGTGGAATATTTGAGAGATTTCTTTCGATGTTTATAAAAGCGTCCCGCGTGATAAAAAGTTAGTTTCGATTGAGAATTCGAACTGAGAGTGTATTAGCTCTGTTTATTGCGAGGCATTTCGCTGTGTTGTTTTTCGTATTTGGAAGTAAATACGTGTGTAACCGTTGAGTTTACGGTGAGGTGTGATATTTGCTTAATTGCTGATGATTAATTTAGCAGTTGTTGACGATCTTTCCTGTACATAGTGTAAATAAATTCTCTGTGTTTTTAATCAAGAACTGTGTCGTCCTTTCAAGAAAGTTGGAAGTCGCACCGAATCCGTTACAATATTTTAAAACTTGATCAATGATTTTAAACAAAAATACCATTTCTTAGATGCAAAATGTTAACATATGTTTGATTTGCTTTTGTGGAAGTCTATAACCAGATTGTTTGTTGCAACGTTGTTATGTACAATGATTATTTTTATTTTTCCCTGTTTTACAAACTATAGAAATCAAGTTGAAAAATTATTTTTAATTTGTTGGTTCCATCGCTATTTTTTCGTGTTTTAAATATTTATGCAAGATTTCAAGCTTAGTGTTTTTGACCTCTGTCGCAATATGTTTGAATTTGGAATCCTGGAATGAGCCCAGACAATTTTCCTAGTTTAATTCCTTTACTTTATTGTGAAACTCTTCGGAAAAATTACTGTTGGCTGTCACTTGAGTAATTAATTTTTCCAGTTTCAATCTCTCAAAATGACCGAAAAGCTAAAGTTGTTGAGCTCAATTTTCAAGTGAAACAAATTCAAAAATAGAAAATAGGAAAGATCTCGAGATCATATTTCAGTTTGATGAGACGGTGTCTGAAAACGGATTCTTGTTTAGTGTCATCATATTTTTATGCAGAGCGCAAGCGAAGTCAAGATCAAAGAATTTAATGTCACTATGCAGCTGTGCACTCTAAGGGAAAATAAAGTCAGTGCAGGTGTTTAGATACGAGAAATTGAAACAAACATTGATTTACGCAACTATTTCAGCATGCATTTGAACAGGAGCCCAGTCGAAATGCCCAGACCTCAGTAAACGCTTTGTCACACAATTATGGCGGGAACTATCTCCCATTCTATCAAGAAACTACAACCGTTGGATAAAATCCTTAAATATGACGGTACTTCCTTATATAGAGTACATAGTTCTTTCTTTTTTTACTTCCTTTTACAGAAAAGGAAGTATTGTATTCGCGAAAAAATTTTCACTCAAAAATCGACCTTCATTTCCATTTTTCTCACCCCCGAATGAATGTTGAGTTTTTTTTCGACTCGACCACACGTGGATAAGTGCCTAAAAACGTATAGACACGCGAAATATCCATTTTGACGATTCCCGAGTAAATTAGAACAAGTTTTCTCGTGACATCTGTGTGTAAGTATGTGTGTATGTATGTGCGGATGTGCGTATGTGCGGATGTATGTCGCATAACTTAAGAACGGTAAGTCCTAGAAAGTTGGAATTTGACACGTAGACTCCTAGTGAAGTCTATTTGTGGACCTCCCTTTTTGTTTGCATTCGAGTGTTTCTAAAGGGGTTTTTGCCCAAAGGGAAATCATTGTTAATTTCGATGTAAACTCAAGTGGTGTTATAATTTGGCGGACACGTGGCGATATAACGCCAGTATTTTGGTCGCCAAGTTTTGTCGCCAACTTGGCGACAAATTTGGCGGTTTTTTTAAATTAAAAATTTGATTTCAATTTGGCCACTGTTGGTGATATTTAGAGAGTAAACAATTGAATCACATTAAAATTGCCAATAATGGGGAAATGACATTAAATTGGAGTAAAAGGAAGTCATGTGATGCACACATCAACTCGTTTTAATTTTAATAAATGCATCTGACATCTGTAAATAATATCATAACTAGTTTCCTAAAAGTTCAGTATAAAGCAAGATGAACCCTTCGAACACATTTTTTTTTTCCCTTAAGGAACATTTTGATACGAGTCACTTATTCTTGGCATTTTCCGCAAGCTAGTTTACTGATTTTTGTGTAGTTTTGTTGCGAAATTTCAAAAGAAATACAATATAATAAAGAAAACTGTTTAATTTGATTTTCACATTATGCTTGTTCTAGCTGCCTAACTACTAATTGTAAACTAAGAACCCGATCTATAACTACTAACCCTAAACTAACAGCGCCCCCTTTCATCATCCTAAAAGATAAATGTTCCATCAGAAAGCTTAATCAGAGCTTAGTTTCTTCCAAAACGAGCTGATGTGTGCATCACATGACTTCCTCTTACTCCAATTTAATGTCATTTCCCCATTATTGGCAATTTTAATGTGATTCAATTGTTTACTCTCTAAATATCACCACCAGTGGCCAAATTGAAGCCAGATTGAAAAAAAAAAATTCACCAAATATGTCGCCAAGTTGGCGACAAAACGTGGCGACCAAAAGACTGGCGATATATCGCCAAGTGTTCGACAGAAAATAACACCACTTGAGTTTACATCGAAATTAACTATGATTTCACCCCAAAAAGGGGCCAAAGACCCCCTTAGGAACATCCGAATGCAACCAAAAGAGAAGGTGCACAACTAGGCCCCACTAGGAGTCTACGTAAAAAATTTCAACTTTCTAAGACGTACCGTTTTTGAGTTATGCGAGATACATACACACATACATACGGACGTCACGAAAACTTTCGTTATAATTCACTCGGGGGTCATCAAAATGGATATTTCGGGTGTCTGCACGTTCCTAGGCATATATCCACGTGTGATCGGGTCGAAAAAAAACTCAACATTCATTCGGGGGTGAGAAAAATGGAAATTAAGGTTGATTTTTGAGTGAAAATTTTTTCGCGAATACAATACTTCCTTTTTTGTAAAAGGAAGTAAAAAAAAATAGTGTGTGAGCCCTGTACTCTTCAGAACTTACATTCATAAGTTAATTATTTTGGTTCTGTAGAATAGCTAAACATACATGGAAAAATAAAAATATAGAAAATCTGAGCTTCCGTAAGCGCCCGTACAAGTTTAAATCAGGATGTTCTAAGAAGTATTAGAAATGCAACACAAATTTGCTTTAAATAAAATCTACTAAATTACTTGTGACATTCTGACAACTATAAGATGGCTATAAAAACTTGAATATCAACTACGCCGACAATAAAAAGGTCATAAATTATTGTTAATTAATGTGTGAATGTTGATCGTAAGAAAACCGAGGTGTGGCTAACTATGATGGCCAATGGCGTTTGGTAATCATTTGGCGTTTATATTAGTCCAAGTAGGAGCGTTCGACGTGCTGTTTCTCACAGAAGTTCGTCGATTCACACCTTTTTGTTGGAAATAAGATTTCACCAATCGTAAACAGGCCGTTCGTTTCTTTTTTAAGTTATCAGAACACATAAAAGAAAGGGACAACAAAAGGGGAAGAGTCTCAAAGACGCAATAAACTTCCGACGGAGTTTTAAGATACAAGATATAATAACTCGTCTAATAGCTATGTTTTATGGCTAGGTACTGTCTGGATGTCATATGTGTTTGTGTCTGTGTGCAGGCATGAATGTGTGGGTAGTTGTGTATATGTGTGTGTGTAGGTGTCTGTATGTGTTTGTGTATGTGTGTGTAGGTGTCTGTATGTGTTTGTGTGTGTTTGTGTATGTGTGTGTAGGTGTATGTGTTTATGTGCGTGTGTGTGTGTAGGTGCGTGTATGTATGCGTGTAAGTGTAGGATATTGACGGAAAAAAAAACAGATATCCAGTTTTATTCTCTATTACTTACGATGCACATTCAAAAACTTCACTTTTATTCACAGGTGTTTCCATTATTTTGATAACTACCTGTGTATACATTCTCTGTTTTATTTATATGGATTTGAACTGATTTCTTATTTATTTAAAGATTTCAACTGATTTCTTATTTATTTAAAGATTTCAGTTGATTTCGTATTTATTTTAAGATTTCAACTAAATTCTTATTTATTTACTATAAATTATTTTGTAAACGCGAACGCGCTTTAATTAGCTTTTTTCTGAAATTTCCTCGTAAGATTCGAGCATTCGTCTTGTGGTGTTAATCCATAACAAGAGGCATCGATCACACAAGGAAATCAACTTATACTTTTCAAGTAGGCTATTTGAACAAGAAACTTAGAGTCTTATTTGAAGTTATAACTTTTCCCCCCGGCTCTTTTTGCAAAACGAAATCCTCAGAAGTTTTTCTCTGAAATAAAGCTCAGACAAAATCATCCCTTCTTCGTATTTTCAAATAGAGGATTAGGTGGCGTCAATCAGACTTCGACCCAAATAACTTTTCAACTAGTTACAAATCGTCTTAACTGTAACCTTGAAAAATCATTGATGACAGAACACGTTTAGTATCATATCGCATTTTTTTTAAACATTAAAAACTTCTTTAGTCTTCCAAAATAAATTATATCCTCAAGCAATTTCTAAAAATTTTCTTGAGATTTTCTATAAATAAAGTATAAACAGCATTAAATGTTAAGTTGTCTAGTGCAGAGACTTTTAATTGCTGGTCTGGAGAACCGACACCAGTCCATGAAAAGTTTTTTAAAATCCTTTATGATTTCTAACTATCCGCGCATCAAAAAAATTTTCTTAACAAAAAATATATATACATTAATAGTCTTTAATGAAACAATTGTACGTTAATTTTGTGATTGATTTTCATAATTTTCCGTGATTTCTTTTCGTTTTTACTTGAGTATATTGATTACAATAGTTGCTTATTTTTAGAAAAATATGTTTTGTAAATCATTTTTAAAATCTTATGATCAAAATTATACAACAGCGTTTTGATGCAGTATTCTTTTTGATTCAAAAAATAGTAATGACATTTTATTTGACAATTTTTCTCAGAGTTTTATTAACATATGTTAAGCAATTACGGCAAGTACTTAATGTTAAATTTAGATAATATTATTAGTAAATCAGAACAAAAATCCTATGATCAACAAAAGGAAAATTGTTTAATGCCAAATATATATATATATATATATATATATATATATATATATATATACGTGTGTGTGTGTGTGTGTGTGTGTATATATTATAATTCATATAATAATAACCGTAAGAATAATAAGGACCGTGAAGGAACCGCTATATTTGCTCATTATATCCAAGTGGTCGTTTAACATCAGTTAGCACAAAATATCTCAATGGTTCATACATACATGCTTTCTTTTCTTTTTTCTTTCTTTTTTCTTTCTCTTTTTAAAATTTGTGTACAGCACCAAAGAAGTTGGTTAATTTGATTTAAACTGTCTTTTTGTCTCTTTCTTGTATTGTTTTCGGTTTCGAGGAATACTCGTGGCCCGAAAAAACATCGTCATTTGCACCCCTGGCTTCGGAAAATGCTTAAAGTTTTCCCCTGCGCATCAAAAGTCATTATGTTGAAGGTATTACAGCTTCAAATTCGTCTCTTTTATCGCTATCGTCTTCGCATTCGTTATTTTTTTCATCCGCATTAACTTCAATTTGAACTACAATATCATCGGATGATGACACTCGCGTCAACAAACGCACAATTTTCAAATACTTCACTGCTCCACAATTTTTTTTTTTTTATTTAATTTTATTTATTTATTTTTAAGGCTTCTTCGCTGAATTTACTATTTACTCATCACTAACTTTCGGATGATTTCAAAATGAACTACAATATCCTCGGATGATAACACTCGCGTCAACAAATGTGCAAATTTCAAACACTTCACTGCTCCACATTTTTGAGCAATCACATCACTTATTGTTCTCACTTGAAGGGTTTTTGAATTCCTATGATTTTATTCCCCCCCCCCCTCTGCAGCACCACCGTCGACCAGCCTCACGATGCTGCTCCTATAGCGAAAACCATCTCCAGGTTGCTTCCATATCCTACACACACGCATACATACACACACCTACACACACGCATATATACACAAACCTACACACTCACACACCTACACACACTCCTACACACACACATACACACACTCATGCCTGCACACAGACACAAACACACACGCCTACATACACACACTCCTCGTGATTGCGAAAAACATAATTTGAATTCCAGATGTCAAAATTCAATTTTTTTTTTTTAAGGCTTTTTCACGAGATTTATTACTTACTCATCATTTATTTTCGGTTGACTTAAAAATGAACTATAATATCCTCGGATGATAACACTCGCGTCAACAAATGTGCAAATTTCAAACACTTCACTGCTCTACATTTTTGAGCAATCACATCGCTTATTGTTCTCACTTGAAGGGTTTTGAATTCCTATGATTTTATTCCCCGCCCCCCGGCCTCCCTCTGCAGCACCACCGTCGACCAGCCTCACGATGCTGCTCTTCCAGCGAAAACCATCTCCAGGTTGCTTTCATATCCTACACACACGCATACATACACACATCTACACACTCACACACCTACACACACTCCTACACACTCACACACCTATACACACATACACACACTCATGCCTGCACACAGACACAAACACACACGCCTACATACACACACTCGTGATTGCGAAAAAACATAATTTGAATTCCAGATGTCAAAATTCAATTTTTTTTAAGGCTTTTTCACGGAATTTATTACTTACTCATCATTTATTTCGGTTGACTTAAAAAGGAACTATAATATCCTCGGATGATAACATTCGCGTCAACAAATGTACAATTTTCAAATACCTCACTGCTCCACTTTTTTTTTTTTGAAAAAAAGGCTTCTTTACGAGCTTTATTACTTATTAGTGGTACCCGCACGGCTTCGCCCGTAATAGAAAAATCAAAAGGTGCCAAATTTCATGAAAATCGGCCGAACGGTCTAGGCGCTATGCGCGTCACAGAGATCCTGACAGACATACAGAGATCCGGACAGAGAGAGATCCTGACAGACAGAGAGACTTTCAGCTTTATTATTAGTAAAGATTCATCACTAACTTTCGGTTGACTTCAAAATGTAAAACGATTCGTTCATTGATGGATGAGCCAAGCTGGAAACCTATAGAAACTTTATGATCACAATAATATTGCTCAGATGAAAAGGGGTTAACTCATTAAAAGGGAGTTACGCTACGCTCCGATTGAATTAACATTGCATCAAACACAAATCTTTCTCATTTCTTCCCCAGTTCTGAGTTTTCGTTAAATCAGGACTGCTTACAAGTGAGTTCGTCAGAAACAACAAGATTTCTTGCTACAATTTTACGTTGATTTTATGATTATTTTAAATACTTTTCTGGGATTTTTTTTATAATTTCATGCATGAAAATAGTAACAGTAATTAGTTATCTTTCAATTTAAATATTATTGACATCAAATCACAATAAATATCTAAAAATCAACTTATTTAACAGTACTTTAATGCCTAGATTTTTTATTTTATTTTATTCTTTTTTCTGGGGGGGGGGGGGGGCAGAGGAAATCTTACCGGTTTACGATTTTTTTCCCAAATGAATTAAAATTCCGCTGGTCAACAGAAGTGGAGAAACACCAGTTTAGTTAATTTAAAAGACTGAGAAAATGAACGAAATTAAAGAAATGAAAATAATGAAACACTTTTTCGCTAAATTTCAGTCCCAACAAACTAATTTTTCCAACCAAAAATAAAATTTTACTTCTTTATATTTTCCAAAAGATGGCTCTAATTTTCAAAATACTTAAGTTGAATAATTTATTCTTGTTAAAATGTCCTTAGCTGGCTCATTCTTAGCGTAACTGTTTTGCATTGACGCACAAATGTTATTTTAAAAAAATGCATAATGCATGAAAAAAATTAAAAATAAATTCTCACTATAATATTCTAAAAACTTCCAAGTGATTCCTTAATTCTTTTCCCAACAATGCCGATAACGTTCACAGAATTTGGTGGTTTAAACAAAATTTCTCTGAAGTGAAAAGGGAAGAAAAAAATGATTTCTCAACATTCATTACTTTTTTTCTGAACAGTAAAACGAAATTCATCAGAACTCATGAATATATAATTATGAGTGACCCAGAACATTTGTTCGCAAACAGGTTTTGCTTTCGAATCTTTCTTTTGAGAGAGAATCCATTATCTACAAAATATTTCTTTTTTTTGCAGTTTGATGCTTGGACTATTGGTTCCCCACAAACCCTTTGCTAAGTCATTTGTAGCAACAAGAAAATGCGATAATCTGCACCAGCGAGTCTCAGCCGTTGGTCCGGCTGACCGGTCTTAACCGGTCCTTGGAGATTTTTTACTGTCCGGATTAAAAAATGATGCTAATTCAGAAAATGAAAACGAAAACATTTTGATTCTATGTTTACACAATTTTCAGATTATATTTCACGATTTTCTGTGTTTTTTGTTTAATTTTAAGCAACTTACTTACCTTTTTATTTGACAAGTAAAGTAAGCATAAATCATTAAAAAAATATGGAAAAAAAACCTGATGATGAACTCATGTAACAGTAAGCAATAAATAAATACCTTTGTGCCGAGGAATAACAGGACATATCCAACGTTGTTTCGTACAAATACGATTACAGAATACACGTGTTTCGGGGGTTTCAAGTATTCCCTCTTTCAACTCAAAGGTGTGAGCTTCTAGATTTAAAAACACCCAGTAAAAGCATTTACTGGGTGTTATATTAAGAGCTTTTACTGGGTGTCTTTACATCTAGAAGCTCACACCTTTGAATTGAAAAAAGGGTTCCTTGAAATCCCGAAACACGTGTATTCTGTAATCTGTTTATTTGTGCTAAATAACGTTGGATATTTCCTGTTATTCTTGTACCAGGGGTTTAATATCTGTAAAGTTTTTTTGTAAAAAACGAAAAAAGAAATCACCGGGTCATGAAATGTTTTTAAAAATTCCAATTAAATTAGTAGCGGGGGAATTGGACTAACGGGGAAAAAAGGCAATCCGGATTTTAAAAAAAAATCCGGATAACCCGGCTAGTAAGCAAAATAAATCTGTAAATAAGCAGACTCACTGTTCATTTTGACATAGTGAAAATTTTTTACAAGACATTTAAAAAAAAACCTACATAATTTTTCACATCATTTCTTAACAATGAATTCGTTCTACTGTCTTATTTTTCCAACATGCGTGGCGTTTGAATGAAGCACGCTCACGCAAGCGCTTATCATCAACTAGTGGTACACCCGCACGGCTTTGCCCGTAGTAGAATCAAAATTGGTTCGCCTGTATATTTACAAAAAATGGATATGAATTTCTCGCCAATGGGGTTGTTTCCTTCAGTCAAACGTAGTACTTTTTGTCACTAAAATTGATAGAATAAGCAAAAAAGTAATAATAAAAACATGGACCCAGAAAGTACTTTCATTTTCCCAACAGTTATTTTTTAATTAATTTTTTAAAATGTCCGATTTTTGAAACAAGGCGTGGTCTTGATGACGTCACAAATGATGCTCTTTGGCGCATACTTCTACAGTGTTTCCACGTTATGATAATCAAGAAGCGAATTAAAATTGCGCTCTACGCTTCTATCAACCATATCGTTGCCAATACACGTAAGTAAAGATGCGAATTAAATATTTTGCTATGTGAATGGCAACAGTTAATGGTACTTCATCATTTGTGATGTCATCAGAGAGAAGCATAAACAATGAAAGCGCGCTGATTTAAGTAGTTTTTCAAAAATATTAAACTTAAACAAATTATTTAAAAAATGGTCAGATCCTACGTTTTTAAGTATGCTCTTTCGGGAAAAAAATACTTTTAAAATTTTGGAAACCCATTGGCTATGTTTATTCCCTCTTCCCATGTTACGGTTCCACGCCATGATAATTTCGTAATTTACTCGTCCATCTTATGATAATTTTCCTCCGGAAAACGTTCTTGAAATTGAAATAGAAAAAGAACAAAATCGAATTTTCGAAAAATCGCTTCGTGGTGCACACCTCCATGCTACAAACTAACTTTTTACAAAATTTCATTAAAATCGGCCGAACGATCTAGGCGCTATGAGCGTCACAGAGAGCCGGACAGAAATCCAGACAGACTTTCAGCTTTATTATTAGTAGAGAAGAAAAGAGATAGATCAAAAATAAAAAGCTTAAGTCAAGTGTGCTTATAGTTACATTCTTGGTATCATAATATAAAATTATCTATGAGCATAAATATTTTTAACGCTACAAATAAATGTAATACGGATAATACGGAATTTCGGATAAACGAGGGCCGGATGAACGATGTTTTACAGAACTCTCTAATAAATAAAAAGAAATCATATTAAACGTCAACGTCGTGTTTAAAATGAATGCTTTATTTTCCAAAAGGTTTTCGATTATCAAAACAATTTCTGTTATTTTGATTGCTTTATTTGTGTTAGCACACACTTCGTGAGCCATTAACATTCAGAAACTGCTTTGTGTGAGTGATAAAATAAATGATATTTCTAACAGACGACATTAAAAAGGCTGTGGGTGTTTTATGTTACTTGTGTTTCAAAGCGGTGGATCGAATATGGGGAGGAGTGGACATTGGACGGTAGAGTGGTGCGAAAAAAAAAAAAATTGTATTTTCAAGCCGCTATAGCAGGGAAAAGTTGCGATTGGTGAAGACTTCGAAAAAAAAAGGTATATTGAAATCGCGGATACTATATTCCAATCCCACAACGAACGTGAAAATTCGAAAAAATAGAGAATTCACCGTTTTATTATTTATTTATTAATTTTATTTTATTTATTTATTTATTTATTGATTTTGTGATATTTCAAAATATTTGATTAAATGTTGTTTTAATTCTTTGAGACGAAAAAGTTGAGACGAAAAGACGATTATTGAAGACAAAAAACAAAACAAAATAAAAAAAAAGTTGAAATCAGATAATATCTTCCAATTCCGCAACGAACCTGAAAATTTGATAAGATGGAGAATTTCGTCGTTTCTTTATGACACATCATGTTTCATTACATTGACATATTGGTGTAATAAATGCTTTTATTTCTACCAAAATGTGTGATGTTACACTTCTTATAACCCTTCCTTCCCCCTTTTCTCGTCAAAAGGTGGCATCATTTGTGGACGATCCCTAAGTTGTGTAGCCAGTTGCCAACTTATTTGGTACTAGTGGCACCCGCACGGCTTCGCCCGTAATAGAAAAATTAAGGGTCTTTTGGTTCGCCTGTATATTTACAAATAATGTATGGTGAAATTTCTCGCCAATTGGCTTGTGCCCATGTTACGGTTCCACGTTATGATGATTTCGTAATTTATGATAGTTTTTTTCTTAAAATTGGAATAAAAAAAGAACCACATCGAATTTTCGAAAAATCGCTTCGAGGTGCACACCCCCATGCTACATACTAACTTTGTGCCAAATTTCATGAAAATCGGCCGAACGGTTTAGGCGCTATGCGCGTCACAGACATCCTACAGATATCCTACAGACATCCTACAGACATCCAGACATCTAGACATCCTCCGGACAGAGAGACTTTCTGCTTTATTATTAGTAAAGAAGAAAACCAAAAGTAGAAAACAGTATAACCTCGACAGTAGAGTGCTGCATTTTGGGTCTTCAACATTTTTTTTAATTTAATTCTAATGCACTTCAAAATACGAAATGCTGCAAAGATAACCCACGTGGTTTAAAATCACCTCAAATTTCTTTATTTATTCCGTTCATTTTCCGCCAAAAAATATGAAATTCCAATAAAATGATTTCGATGCAATTCATGTGAGTTCCACACAAGTTGCTATTCTTGCATCGATCCTTTAAAGACATCTTTATGAGAATAACTACGTCACAGTTTTACCAAATTCTAAAACTGGACATCATAAAAAGTCACCAACGACCGAAGACGTACTTTCTAGAAAGCAAAATGGGATCATTGCTATTAATTCATTGACGTTCACTAGAATGCAGTTTCCACGAAAAATACGAAGACGTTGCGGGGCATAACCTTTTAAGCATCAAGTTTATTTACTTTGCGCCAATAGATTGATTTAGAAATTGCGTGTGGCACTGTGTGATTTTTTACCATCTGACTGCTTTCCTGCAGTTGTATTCTCCCACACTCATGGTAAAAGAATGCAACGGTGAGAAGCATCAATATCAATTATCTAAAAATGAATGTTTGTCTGTATGTCATCCATGAACTCAAAAACTACCCGGCAGATTTGGCTAAAACTTTCACCGTTTGTTATTTTTGGTACTGGGAATTTATATAGACCAGTTCGAAAAAAATCCGATCGATAGTTCCTTTTTTATTCCAATTTAAGTCACAATCCATTGGATAAATACGGACAAAATGATCGGCTGCAGAAATTAATTCGCGTGAAAGATCTCATTGATAAGAAGTTAGCTGTTGCCATTTTTCTTCAGTTTGAATAAATAAATTCTTTCTTTATGGCTTTTCATGCAACGGGGGGATTTAAAACTTTTTCTATTTGATATTTTTAGCGATTGATTGATCTTGCAGACTGCGTGAGTACAAAATTTGAGTATAGTCACGGCTTCACTGGATACCTGGACCGATTAATTTGAAAATTGCTATATATATGTATTTTTCCTCGGAGAAGGTGCATAATATGCTCATTGAAGCCACTCGCCACCAGGTGGCACTGCAGTGTAGCAACTTCTGCCCCGTTCAACTGATTGTCATAAAAATCAGTATAATGATGTTTTTTTTTTTGTTGGCGTAGCAACGCGCGTCGGGTACAGCTAGTTTCTAATAAAATTATGCTTTTGGTCAACCAGATATAAAATTCAGGACTGTGGAATTAGTGAAAGGAGTTATAATAGGAGTTGCTAAAAAACACTTTGCTCCAAAGTTTATTGTATGTTTTGAAATTTAATTCAAGTAAATTTGTAAAAATTGCAAACTCAACTATTATTTTTGTTCTCGGGTTATACAGGGTGTTCCGTTTTAACCTGCAAGACTTTTATTTTAGCAACCGTTAGTCCTAGATGTATACTTCCAATTGCAAAAAATGTTCAAAATCAAATGCAGAGTTAAGATATTGAAAGTGTGAAGCAAAAATAAAAATGAATCAAAAAATACGAAATTTAACTTTTTATACGGGCCCTAGGTCCCCAAACTAATATATTTAGAGAAGTACTCTTCATTGAAAACTATTACTAACCCAAAAAACTTGACATTTGTGCGACTAAAACTCAAGGAGATATTTCAGTTTAAAGTTTTAAGGGACCATACAGAAGATGAGATTGGCTGCGTTTTATATCTTGGTGAATATTGGTCGTACTAATTTCAAACTTTTTGTGTTGGAATTATTTTTCAATGGAGATTATTTCCCTAAATATAAGTTAGGGGAAAAAGTTAAATTTTGTATTTTTCGACTCATTTTTATTTTCACTTCAAACTTTCAATATCTTAACCCTGCATCTGATTTTGAACATTTTTGCAATTGAAAGTACGCATATAGGACTAACGATTACGAAAATAAAGGTATTGCAGGTTAAAACGGAACACCCTGTATAAACTGATAAATATACAGTTGCTTTCTTCGAAGTTACGAACAATATTGTTCATTGCTTTCAATGTAAACAAAAAAAAAAAAAAAAAAATCCATCTGCAAACTGATTCCCCTAGAAATTTCTCAATTTTTGCGGAATGTTTTTTCTATAGACTCCTGGAAAATTTCTTTACTGAATGCCGTGTTAAACTTGTTTTGGATTATAGATTTTTGTTCTAAGTCATTGCTTGTTGTGAAATTTAAGGTACTACACTTACTACATCATACATTTAATCTAGCACTGCTGGTACATTGCAGATTTTCACCAACAATAACAACTACATAAATTTAAAGTCATTAATTTTCTCACAAGCCTTTCAAAAGAAAAACATTTTATTAAGGACTGTTACCTTGTCGCAGCCGTCTGTCAATTGTCGGTCTTGAAATGTAAGTAAATCTGTCTCTTGTGTCTCGTTTATCAACAAGGAATCTAATTTTCCACCCACTACCACACTCCTCCACGGCTAAATCGCGCAGATTACCTCAAAGGTCATCTCCAAAAGCAAATCATGAGAATGAATAAATATAGCCACAACCTCAATGAATGGTATGAATGGATTGAGCACCAGCCACAAGAAAGGCGAAAAATAAAAAGACACGTCCTTATGCCACATATGTAATCATACTTTTCATAATTTTTTGTTCCCCAGCCAGCAAATGTCAAGATCATGATGGACGAGAATTTTGCAGGACTGGGCGTTTTGCGGCCTGTTTGATGGCCGGTCGTTGCTTTGCACGTTTCCTACTCTTCTATGCAGGGCAAAGAAAAAGAATTGAACAAAACTCCCCATGATAGTATCGATGTACCAAGGGCAGGGGTGTTTGACGGGATCCATTCGCATGCGATACAAAGAAAGAGGATTTTGGTGGTAAAAAAGTGGTATTTAAAATTGTCTTCGTTAGTAAAAATTCTCGATTCTACAGCTTCAATACGCTACCTTGCGCTGATTTAAGAAATCAGCCAAAGAGGACTAGCTCAGTTTTACACGGACAAGGCAAATGTCCGATTGTACGGATATAAGTGGGTAGGTCTTTGTTTTACCTCTTTCTGCAGCCATTGGCTAGAGTCTGTAGCGCCATCCTGTAGTTCCTGACTTGGTCTCCTTTTTTACAGCTCGTCATTTTTCTTTCAATCATCTTTTTTTCTTTCTCCATCATCTGAGTCTCTTTCATCTTTTTCATTTATCAAAATTCCCTTCTTTTAAATTTTCTTTCAATCAGTTTTTTTTTCCTTCACCATCATCTGAGTCTCTTTCATCAGTTTCATTTATCAAAATTCCCTTCTTGAAGCAATTATGAAATGTTTCAGAAGTTATACCTCTTACCATTAATGATTTCAAGAATCTAATAAAACCGCAATAATTCAAAATGAAACGTTGATTCCGTGTTCGCTTTTCATTCACCAAACCCTTTGTGAAAGCTCCTGCTATTAGACATATGACATGTGTGTGAATGTTTTTAGAACAGCAAAGTTGACATTTACATGCGTCGAAAATCTAATTGCGAAGAAATTTAATGCTTTTTTCTAAAAAAAATTCGTCATAGGCGCACTAATGTGGGTGGGTACATATAAATATGTTACGTGATATGCTGAAAGCACAATATGTCACGGCAAGCACATCACTGTGAAACACAATCGTCATAGTCACAGACTTGTGACATCTCAATGGAGTCCCGATGCAACACATTTGTGACATGTTTCATGTGACGTCACTGCGATGTCGCAGCAACAGTTAATTTGTGACCGGTTACTTTGTGACAACACGAAATTAAGCATATTTTCGTGATTAACTACTAAAGACGTACCGAGTAGCACTTTGGCCGAGTAGCCGAGTACCGAGTACTCGGCCTTTCACTACTCGGCCGAGTACCGAGTTACCGAGTACTCGGCTTTTCACTACTCGGCCGAGTTACCAAGTACCAATTATGTTTTAAGAAGAACCACCGACACACATGTGATGAATTTTGAACTTATTGGAATAGTAGTATAGACCTCCTTGTCCATATAATAGTTTTTAAAACTAAATTCCTGCTGAAATTTAATTACGCATTATATAAACAATTTTGTTTGTGTCAAAAATTTTACAAAAAAAAAAATATTTTTAAAATTAAAAATAAATAAAAAGTATGATTTATCAAGTTGGAATTAAAACAAATTACAGTGAAATCCCTCTAATGCAGACACTAACAGGACAATTTTTTTTGTCCGCAATAGAGAGGTGTCCGCAGGACAGGGGTTAATAATGTTATTCGCATTGGAACTGGGGAATTAAAAATTGTCCGCATAAGAGGGATGTCCGTTAGGAGGGGTTTCACTGTATACCAATCAATTACAGTTCTAGTCAACATAAATAATTTTTAAAAACAGATAAAACAAATGTGCAGGAACACTGCAGACACGTGTTTCTGACCCCCCATTACAAGGAACGTCTTTTTCAGTGCATAGCATGTGAGCTAAAGAATGTAAAGACATACTACAAAAAAATCCGAGTTTTGTCTTTAAATCCACGAGCTCCCATTTTGTGCATTGAAAAAGAAATTCCTTGTAACACCAAATACGTGTCTGCAGTGTTCCTGCACTGTGCTTTTAACGTTGTTTTATTTCCTTTTATTTTTTAAGCAAAGGTATTTTTATATTTTTTTAAACTAATTTTTGTTTGTAGGAAAAATTCATTCTTAATATAAAAATTCCATATTTTCTATACTTACCTTTTTTGCATAATTTTTAATAAATAAGTTTTATTAACTTTGGGAACATTAAAATAAAGATTTATTCCATTGAAGCATTACAAACTTCATTTATCTCAAAATTTAAATTTGACTTATAAATTTTAATTGTAAATGATTGCAGAATATAATGCTTGCTCTTTTTTTTATAAATTTTAGTATCTGTCTTGGACATCATTCAACTTTTTGCAACTACTCGGTATTGGCCGAGTATCTGATCAGAATTTGGCCGAGTACCGAGTACTCGGCAAATTGGCCGAGTAGGCCGAGTACCGAGTAGTTACCGAGTACTCGGTACGTCTCTATTAACTACGTATACCATATATCCATGAGACTGAATAATTTGCATGTGAGTCGATAAATATGAGTCTCGCAGAAGCAAGTGCAGTTAAGTTCATTTTTGATACTTCTGAATTTCTAATTCTTCATACTAATAAAAACAACATACACAAAAAAAATATAATATTACCTTCACGTACTTTTCTGATCAAACCAAATGACCAAAAAAAAAAAGATTTTTATTCCTAAAATTCACAGCAGCACTTTAACAAAACACAGATAATCTAGTCTACTTGCTACCTACAGCTAAACATTCACTGCATATCCTTAATTCCAGACTCTCCCTCGCCCTTTCGAAACCTAAACCCATCCCAAATATGAAGATACTTAAACCAATTTCAACAACTGGGTTCCATTCTGTGTTCCTCTATTTAAATTCTCGTTCAGCAGACGAGATAATCAAATCGTTAATGAAGGCAAATCTTTTTGATGTCTGCGCTCCAGGTTTGAGTGATGTCGTCAATTAACGGTGCGTGTTTAGCGGCGGCAGAGGGCGGAGAGCCGTGTTATTCGTCTGGGCGTCATCCCCTCTGTCTTTCAAGGATAACGCCCATCGAATGACAATTGCTTGCCCGAGACGAGCATTTTCCCATTCCTACGTATTCTTTTGAAGCTGAGTTTCAACATCTGCTGCCGACAATTGAATATTCAACTCGGATACAATCATGAGACTTTGTGTGAAGGAATATAAAACTTGATAAGACTTAGCTTGACTTGCAAGCAATGCAGGGACGGATACAAGGGAGGGGCGATGGGAGCGATCGCCCCTCACTTGAGGGACTCTCCACCAGTAATTTTTCGAAAATGAAGTTCAAAAAACGCAAATTTGGATGAGTTTCATTGACGTTGGGAGAAGGGAGGTTTGGATTTGGAACCCTATCCCGGGACTGTTTCGTATAAAAGTTCAAAACCTGTGTGATCAATATTTTAAAATCCGTATACATAGTAAAAAGTTAGTAATAAAAATCAATCGCTCCTCCCTTAAAAAGTTTCTGGATCCGCCCTTGAAGCAATGACACCTCTTTTTAGACATGTAGAGCAGGTCCGTCATTTGGGGCACCAGGGAGTGGCAAAAGCCCCCCCCCCCCCTTGGTCATTTGAAAACCTGATATATTTGCATCAGGCTGTGAATGTATTGAATCTATTAATTTCAATCAGTTATTGTATTCCAAACATCACAATTTTTATTCCAAAAGTTTTTGATCAAAACACGTGTTATTGATCTTTATGTAAACCTTACCCAGGGCAAAAGTAATTATTTACTTACATTCATACTCCAAAAAAAAAAATCAGGGAATGGAAAAAGTTTGAGCAAATTATGGTGGCTCGTGTAAAAAGCTTCGATAACTTTTTGTAACGAAAAGAAAAGTAAAGTAATATCGTTGCAAAAAAGAGCCTACATGGAAAAAATTGAAGGGATAGCCTTTTTGTTCTGCAGCAGTTTAGCATTTTGTGATAAAAAATTTAAGTCAAACTGATATACAACTGGTATATATTATCCTCGGATATATTTGAATGGTGGAACAGTTATGAAAAACTCAGAAGGCTAATCACAGTTTACTTTTATTTAGTTTTACTTTATCACTGATTTATGCGTTATCATGCGTCCGTTAACTAAATTCAAGATTTCGTAAATTAATTTATAAGAAGGTATCCGTATAGATTAGAATAATGACTGCCAACTTATGTTCCACGAAACACTTAGTGACCCACTGGGAAGTTTTTAGTGATCCAATAAACTTTTCTGAAATTCCTGACAACGAATTAAAACGGGTGCTTTCAGCATCAAGAAAGCCATTAAAACTATTTATAGTGGCTTTATCCTCCATATTGGTTTATTCCATGTGTATCATGTTTTAATTTTCTGTGCTTTAAGAAATATGTAAACTTTACTAATAATAAAGCTGAATGTCTGGATGTCTAGATCTCTGTGACGCGCATAGCACCTAGACCGTTCGGCCGATTTTCATGAAATTTGGCACAAAGTTAGTTTTTAGCATGGGGGTGTGCACCTCGAAGCGATTTTTCGAAAATTCGATTTGGTTCTTTTTCTATTCAAATTTTAAGAACACTTTCCCGAACAAAATTATCATAAGATGGACGAGTAAATTACCAAGTTATCATACCGTGGAACCGTAACATGGGCGAGCCATTTAACATAGCGAATTGGCGAGAAATTCATCATCCATTGCTTGTAAATATACAGGCGAACCAAATGACCTTTTAATTTTCTACTACAGGCAAAGCCGTGCGGGTACCACTAGTCTAAAATAGAAGGGATGTGACCCACCAGCAAAAAGGTTTGTGAAAAAAATCGAGAAATGACGCACTTGAAAAAAACATTGCCAGCCACTCGATCAGATTACTTTTTCTATAATTTAAGTACGATACATACAACTGTGAGAACAAACAATTCCTTTAAAAAATTCATTCTCTCAGAAGGAAAGATGTCGGTTCGTAATGGTTTCTCAGAATTAGAATTATTTCCCAGGTAGCGAATACCATTTGGCGATAATAGAGGATAATATCAACCTCTAGGCTGAGATTCTTCAGAGCGAACTCAAAACGGGAATATATGTCTTATTTCTGCACCCTCTGCTGTATAAATATTGACGATTCGTTATCCCGAGGCATCACCAATACTTCTTTGCTATGACCTGGATTCCTTTATGCAATCCCTCTTCTTCATAATTTCGACATTAACCCAATCAGCATTGTGCACGCTTGTCCTTCTGTTGACCTTCATTTCCCTAGCGGTGCATAATATTTCCCGCTTTTTATTGTCAAAATCACAGGAAGAGAGACTCTGGCCTTACCCTTCTGAGAGAAGATCATATGCGTGCAGAAGGGGTTATGCAAGTTTTTGGTAGAATTCGCAAGACATTTTGGGAAGAATCACAACCAGGTTTTAACTTGGAAGTCGGACACAAAATAGCTCGTACAAAGGATGAATTATTAATAGAAGCGATGTGATTTTGTGAATGCATTAAAGCTCGTATTACTCATATTTTCCGGGAATGTAGGTCAAATGAAATCTGAGTAAATATTGAGAAACATAGTGTTCTGGTAAATATAAAAAAGCTTAGCTTGGAATGTTTTAACATTCGTAGATTTTTTTTTTTGAATATTTTTATTCATTTATTTACTTATTTTTGTCTTATTTATTTACTTTTAATTCAATACTCACCATGAATACAGAATAGAGGTATATTGGCGCTCGACGATTATGTGGCGAAAACAATTCGTTTACTCCTTCGCCGTGTTTGAATTGAATCAAGAAAACACTTTGATTCAGAAATAAATAAATACCTTTGTGTTGAGAAATAACTAGAAATATCCAACGTTGTTTACCTCAAACAAACAGACAACCGAATACACGTGTTTCGAGGTTGCCAGGAACCCCTTTTTCAGTCAAAAGTTATGAGCTTTTGCCAAAAGCTCATAGCGTACGAACTCTGTGTAAAGACTTTCGGTAAAAGCAACGAAAATGAACAGAAGACAGCTTAAATAACAAAATAACAATTAACAAAAACAAATAAGACAAAATGGAACCCAGAGCATAACCTGACAGCACTATGAAGGTTCCGAAAATCCTAATCACAGCCTAATCGCGGGGCTGCCGGGTTAGGTTTGACCTAACTACGGTGATTTACTAATTACTAGCAAATGTACCCGGCGTTGCCTGGGTCAGTAATAATTGTAAGAAACAATTGCTACTTTCTTTCATTTTCTGTTTTAACTGAAAAAACTCAAAACACACCGCTTTGACGTGATTAAAAATCGAGCTTCTTCCTTACCCATAAAAGTAAAGAAGCAATAAGTGTAAAGAACCAACGAATATTCATTTAGAAGCGAAAGCACGAATTTAAGCATATTAAAATTTTGAAGAATTTCCAAAATATGAACTAACAAAAACAAAGATCACTGAAAAGACCGTGCGCGTGCTTCGTTTAATTAAATAGTACACACACACAAAAGAAAAAAAAAAAGCTCTCTACTATAAGCTTTAACTCTGAACTTCCTACCCTCAGGGTGAGAAAAGTAGAGTTTCCAAATGTTTAAATGACTTTAAACTCATGTTTGCTCCGGAGAAGCCTTGATTCAAAATTTTCATTATGATTACTTTTAATATTGCTGTTGTTAGGCAACGAATTTTCCTAACAATGGATTTTATATTTAATCATTTAATGGGGAAATTACATGACATTTACTGTTTTCGATCACGACGTTCTTAAACTAAGTTTTTTAGCAATAAATAATAGCCTAAGTTGTTCCCCGATTATGTAGCTATCTATGGTGAAAAAATGGTTTAAATCCCTCCAGTAGTTTTGAAGTTTACCCCGGACATCCGGACAGAGATTAGCCCTTTGTGTATAAAGATGAAACATTTGCAATATTTCATGGCGTCCCCGTGTTTTAAATAAGGGCGATGAGGATGCACACATTTTATTTCTTTTTATCTAATAGTTGTGATTACCCTACTTTGAGAAGGACGCTGTGGAAAAATCCAAAAGGGCACCTTGACTCAAAACATTTATAAGCCTAAGAATAAACAAGACATTTTTTTTTTTTTGAGCAATTACGATTGCTTATTGTTCTCACTTGAGGGTTTTGAATTCCTATCATTTTATTTTCCCACCAGCACCACCGCCGCGTCGACCGGTCTCACGATGCTGCTCGTATTGCGAAAACCGTCTCCAGGTTGCGTCCATATCCTACACACACACGCCTACATACACTCATGCCTGCGCACAGACACAAACACACACTACTATACGCACACATACACACACATACACACACTCATGCCTGCACACAGACACAAACACATATGCCTACATACACACACACGAACGCCTACACACACAGCACTGCATACGCAACACGCACACACACACATGCATACACACACACACAACACACACGCATCCACACACATGCACCTACACAAACACACACGCGCATTCATACACACACACGCTCGTGATTGCAAAAAACATAATTTGAATTCAAGATGCCAAAAATTCAAATTAATATAATTTTTTTTTCTTTTTCAAGATCTCTTTATATTTTTTTGCAGACTTGAAAACTTAACATGTAGCCTAAAAGAAACCAGCAGATGCCTTAGAAATATTTTTAAAGATGAAGGAAATTTCCCTTCCTTACTTAAAACACAAAATAAGAGTTTCAAAATTAAACATTATAGAAAGAACGTTCTAATGGCAATATTTTAGTTTTTTTTTTTTTTTTTTTTTTTGACTAGAGGGGGTGGGGAAGGATTCATCTTAGTTTAAATAATTTAATTTGTTTTTCTCTTCATGATAACACACAACAGAGAAGTAAAACCCTTTTCCTCTTGTCCATAAGTTTTCTATCACACTGTGCAAACATACTGATCGCGCCACAGTAGTCCTTGGCCTTGTGTGTTTAATTGCTATTGGATTATGAATGACGCTAATGAGATGATTGCCCGAAGGCGAATCACTTTGAAAGATATGTTCTTTCTATAGCACGTGACCTGCGCTCTTAACAGCTTTGGCGTCATTATGAATAGAGCAGTTTAAGTGAACGTAGGAACATTTATAATGGGTTTTGTAACAGGTTTATAAATTATTCTGTAATTCTATCAAAAATGTCGAATATCTGTTGTTATAGGAATTGTCTAACACTCACGATGTTTGTTTGTTGAGGAAACTCTACATCAGATAAATACAAATACAAAAGTGACGACCAGCAACAGACTCTTAGACTGGTCCTAGTCAATTTACAATCCCATGTGAAGATCAATGGCCCTCTTAAAACTATCTACTCCCTTGCTCATTACCACCTCTTCCGGTAAGCTGTTCCAAGGTTCCATTACGCTGCTAAAAATATAATTTTTCCTAACATCCATGTCAGCCTGAGATTTAAATAGCTTAAAACAATGACCCCTTGTCCTGTTTTCAGTGCTAAACTTCAGCCCCGTAACATCCTTCATCTTAATAAATTTAAACAACTGAATCATGTCCCCTCGGTCTCTTCTTTGCTCAAGACTGTACATTTTTAGCCTTCTAAGCATGGAATCATAGTCTAAATGAGAAAGTCCATTTATTAGTCTTGTAGCCTGCCTTTGAACCCTTTCCAATACATTAATATTTTTCTTAAGATAAGGAGATCAAAACTGAACAGCATGAAATGAAAACTCTTAACTCAAAGGTATGTAAAGAGAGTCAACAGAGATTGCTTTTCTCAGCAGGCCTAGGCCGTCTTGTACCTTAACTTAAAACATATTTATTTCCGATCTGTATAATTCTGCTGGGTGACTATTATTTATCATTGAAGAGTAATAAGAGAAAGTATCAGTAATCATTTATCCTTATATAGCCTGAAATCCCTTTTGATTATTATAAAGTCTCTGGACATAGTCTTTTATAACTACTGTTACGGATCCGGTGTGACTTCCAACTTTCTTGAAATGACGACACAGTTCTTGAGAAAACACAGGAGATTTATTTACACTATGTACAGGAAAGATCGTCAACAACTGCTAAATTAATCATCAGCAATTAAGCAAATATCAATCAACACCGTAAACTCAACGGTTACACACGTATTTACTTCCAAATACGAAAAACAACACAGCGAAATGTCTCGCAATAAACAGAGCTAATACACTCTCAGTACAACTTCTCAATCGAGACTCGCTTTTTATCATGCGGGACAGCTATTTATAGACATCGAAAGAGAACTCTCAACTATTCCAGAAAATGCTACACCGTTCTACACTTTCTTATTTCTTTCCATTCACAAATTTTATCATTCAGAAATGAGGGGGACGTATACTTCAGCCGGATGTACGGGGGCTGTATATTCATTACAAAAAACTATTAACAGGTTACGTTACTACAATAATTCTAGATGAAAGATAATTTAATAAACGCCTAATTTAGCTATATTACGACAAATTAATCACAAAAATAATTACTATTTACAGAATTTGTAACACTATTTTTATATCCAATAGAGAATGCTGTTTTAGATCATTAAGGGCTGTCGATTGAATGGCCACAATTGATCGTGATGCTGCAAATCAGAAATGATCCAAGTCTGATTTCACACCTCGAAGATGGGCGAAACATCCGCACATTGATATGATGACGAGACAACCATAAAATATTTTTGTCACACTGGCGAAGGTTTTCAAGCTATTCATATAGCTCATATGGATTTGTGTCACAAGTGAATAAAATACATAGAAAAGGAACTACAGCAGAAACACTGTAATGCCTCGAAAAGTGCTTCAGCTGTATCTTTCTCTCTGTAAACAGTGTTACTTGAGAAAAAAATGGTGAAAAGAAAGCAGCCCATTGGTTTAAAGAAAGCCCCCTTCAAACCAATGAGGTTGTTTCCTTCAGTCAAAAGTAGTACTGTTTGTCACTGAAATTGATAGAATAAGCCAAAAAAATAACATGGACTCAGAAAATACTTTCATTTTCCCCAACAGATATTTTTTAATTAATTTTTTTAAATGTTCGATTTTTCAACAAGGCGTGAAAAAATATGGACTTTTGGTGCATCTGTCTGCTGCGATTCCACGTTATGATAATCAAGAAGCGAATTACAATTGCGCTTTACGCTTGCTGTCAACCATATCGTTGCCAATGCACCTGAGTAAAGATGCGAATTAAATAATTTGGACCGTGAATGGCAACACTGAATGGCATTTCATCATTTGTGATGTCATCCGCAGAAGCGTTAAACGATGAAAGAGCACCGATTTAAGTAATTTTTTTAAAATATTAAACTTAAAGAAATTATTTAAGAAATGGTCAGATTCTATGTTTTTAAGCAGAATGTTTTTTTTTTCTTTTCAGAAAAAAATACTTTTAAAATTTTGGAAACGACCCCATTTTTACAAACAGATTCTGAAAACGCGGACAGGTTGACCTCAATGACATGGCGTCAAAGCCTGATCGCGAAGTAACTGCATTTTTCATTTTTCATAACTTGTTCCATCCTATATTATTTTATTATGTCAGCCATACGCCAAATGTAACATCGAACTAGGATCACTACTGATTCGCCGCATCGCGAAATGATCAAATTCAAATGCGCAAACTCCGAAATAGTTCACCATTTCGGACTTGGCGCTTTTGTCAAGTGATCCAATCGCGATGTGAGCATTTCTTTCGACATTGTCCGATTTCGGACTTGGGTTCAAACATATACATGGTGTCTTGAAATACACTGACTGTTTTCAAAAACCTTTAACAGGAAAACGGTCAATGATAAAAAAAATAATAATAATAATTACCCCCCCCCCCCCCCGCAGTAAACTCATATGGCGGGCTGTGAGCTTTTTCACCCCATCATGTTTGCAAATTTTAGTTCAAAAGTTTTCCAACAGATGGCGGTGCAAATAGTAACTTCTTAAATCAAGGAAAGATAGCAAATCATCCTTTTTCAAAAAGAAAAAAAAACTTTCATTGAACAAAATTACATAACATTATTTTCAAAATGTCTACCCATCGGCTACAATCACATGTCGCAATCGGGAAAAAAAATCGATGAAATTCAATTCTTACTTTTTGATTTGTGGGTTTACTATCTGAAGCACCATCTGTTGAAAAAATTTTGAACTAAAATTTTTGAAACTCAAAAATTAAGGCTTATCACACGAATTTTTTGCAAAAATCTGTTACTTTATCATTAACTGTTTTTCTGTTATAAATTTTTGAAAACAGTCAGTGTATTTCAGGATAACCTGTATATCAGGCTTATCTGCCAACATCAAACTCACGGGGGAAGGAAATAAGTTTACGTTCACCACCTAATCTCTGGGGTAAGTGGAAACAAGCTGAAGACAATTGAAAGAGTATTTCATAAGCTAGCAAATAGTTAGAGTCAAACTTCTCGTGCATAGTTACCAAGGTCGCCCATATGCAAAATTGTAAGGGGGGGGGGGGCTCAGATATTTTCCCTATGGGTTAAGAGGGTATTTTCTCCATGGAAACCGATTTCAGGACAGATTAGAGTCATTAAAATATTTCATTTGTAATAACATATTCATTAATGGCTGGAGAATAAATGTTTTCACATTTTTGCAAAGAAAAAAGTACCAAAAGCAAGGAAGTTCTAATTTCAAAGGGGGGGGGCTTGAACCACCCCTTGCCCCCTTATATGGGCGCCCTTGATAGTTACTCTTAGGGAATCAAACCTTGGATGCAATGCACAAAATTTTTTCTTTCAATTCATTCAAAAGAAAGGGGAAGATCAAAGGACAGGACATTGAAATTATGTTTCCAATTGCCGCAGTCAGTCCTACAGAACCAATAACTGTACTAGGGGAAAAAAGTCAACTCCAACTTCGCATTCATAATTGTATCGAACAGTAACAATGACTTTCCCCAAACACTGTTGTCTTGTGACGCAAAACAACTAATGATGTTTTCATCACGTTTTCCTCAATTCTTACATAAGGGAAAAAAAAAATCGAAATCACATTACAGAAAAATTACAGATTGTTCTTCTAGCCTCTGCTATGTTGTACGACTGAATGGAGAAAATATGTTATTAATGTGGAAAGAAGGAAAAAAAATCCGCATATTTTGCGACAATATGCAATTATTCTTGTGGAAAGAACAATACAATGCGTTCTATGCAAGCTGTAGAACATTTTGCAAATGAGACGCAGTAAATCATGCGCAGCACGTATTATGGAGTGATTCTGTATTTTATTTTATGTTATGTTCAAAGTAGACTGTTTTCAGAATGCTTCATACAACGGAAGGACAAATATTCCTGTAAGTAAAGACGTAAACAAAAATTTGAAATTTCATTTTAAACGAAACGAAACACGCAGAGAAAATGCCTGTGTTTCTGTCAGTCCACCCACTAAACTAACGAGGGAATACTCTGATTCAAACGAGCTGATGTGTGCATCACATGACTTCCTTTTACTCCAACTTAATGTCATTTCCCCATTATTGGCAATTTTAATGTGATTCAATTGTTTACTCTCTAAATATCACCAACAGTGGCCAAATTGAAACCAGATTTAAAATTTAAAAAAAATCGCCAAATTTGTCGCCAAGTTGGCGACAAAACTTGGCGACCAAAAGACTGGCGATATATCGCCAAGTGTCCGACAAATTATAACACAATTTGAGTTTACATCGACATTAACAATGATTTCCCCTCAAAAAGGGGCAAAAGACCCACTTAGGAACATCCGAATGCTACCAAAAGAGAAAGTGCACAATTAGACCCCACTAGGGGTCTACGTACCAAATTTCAACTTTCTAGAACATATTGTTTTTGAGTTATGCGAGATACATACGCACGTACACACATACACACATACGCATGTACATACGGACGTCATGAGAAAATTCGTTGTAATTAACTCGAGGGTCGTCAAAATGGATATTTCGGGTGTCTGTACGTTCCTAGGCATATATCCACGTGTGTTCGGGTCGAAAAAAAAACTCAACATTCATTCGGAGGTGAGAAAAATGGAAATTAAAGCCGATTTTTGAGTGAAAATTTTTTCGCGAATACAATACTTCCTTTTTTTGTAAAAGGAAATAAAAACATTGCTTTCCTTAGGCATGGTTCCTCATAACCGCAAAGAAAAAAGTTCTGAAGTTCCAATCTAAATGATACTCTTTCAGAATTTAAAAAAAAAAAAGCAATCGGTTTTGATACTTCGGATTTCAGGTCAAAAGTATTTCATGCGGAATTACACACCAGTACTATTCTAGTTCTACAGCTTTTTCGCAGTTTAGAAATGTTTTGACTAAAGATTAATTGGAACCTTTTTTTTCTGCACATTGTAGCAATAAAAAATGAATCGCAAATATTCCTTCCGAAAACTTTAACAATAAAAATTAATCACAAACATTCTTGTAGCAAATTCTGGCAGTTGACTGAGTGACAATAAAAATTAACTACAAACATTGTCTCAGCAAGTTCCAGCAATTAACTGACTGGGAACAAAATTAAATTGCAAACATTCTCAATAAAATTTTAGCAGTTGGCAATAAAAGTTAATTTCAAACGGACTTTCAGCAAGTATTGGCAACTGCCTAAAACTTAATTGCAAAATTCTTTCAGGAAGTTCTAACAACTGTCTTACTGGAAATGAAAATTAATCGCTAGCATTCTTTCAACAAATTTTAGCAATTTACTGACTGGCAATACAATTAATTGCAAAGATTCTTTCAGCAAGTTTTAGCAGTTGACTGATTGGCAATAAAAATTAATTGCAAACGGTCTTTCAGCAAGTATTGGCAACTGCCTAAAACTTAATTGCAAAATTCTTTCAGGAAGTTCTAACAATTGTCTTACTGGAAATGAGAACTAATCGCTAGCATTCTTTCAACAAATTTTAGCAATTTACTGACTGGCAATAAAATAAATTGCAAAAATTCTTTCAGCAAGTATTAGCAATTGAGAAACTGGCGATAACAATTATTTGCAAATATTCTTTCACGAACTTTGGCAATTGATTGGTTGGCAATAAAAATCAATTGCTTAAGAAAATATTAGTAATTGACTAAAGATTAATTGCAGATAGTCATTGAGCGAATTCTGGTTATTGATTGGCTGGCAATAAAAATTAATTGCAAACAGTCTTTGAGTAAATTTCAGCAACTGACTGACTGGCAAGAAAAAGGAATTGCAAACTTTCTTGCAGAAAACTTTAGTAGTTGACGAACTGGTGATAAAAATTAATTTCAAACGTTCTTTCAGCAAATGTTAGCAATTGACTAAAAATTAATTGCAATTATTCTATGAAAAAAAATCTAGCAATTGACTGACTGGCAATAAAAATTAATTGCAGATATTCCTTCAGCAAATTTCAGCAATTGACAGATGGTTAATAAAATATGAATACAAATATTCTTTCAAGAAATTTGAAAAATTGATTGACTGGCAATAAAAAATAATTGCAAAAAAAATTCCAAGCCGTGTTTACTTCACTTAAAATTCCATCAAATTCTTTTTAGAAATTGGCCTCATTCAAAATTTAAAGTTTGTATAAAATTATCGTATTATCCCGTATTATCCGGCATGCCGCAAAATTCGAGGGTCACCAGATTTTTAATAACACTTGCCTGGTCTTTTCGGGCATGCCGGAAAAATCGAAGTTAGGAAAAAATCAATACTTTAAAAAATATATGTTCAGCTTAAAAATGAATATAAGTTCAAAACATATCTTATTACATTAATAAACAGTTTAATTTAGTAAAAATATTTACTAACAATGTCATTTGTTATGTTAACAAGAAAAATATTGTTTAATAACAAATAATTATTAAAAAAATTAAAACTAAGTAAGCAAACATTTAAGCAGTACCTTACCGCCCCTTAACCAGTGCTTAAGAATTGACCATAGCTATTCAATAAATAAAAATTAAACGTGCCTCTCTAAAAGAAACCTAAAATAATTTATTTAAAAAAACTTAGAACAAATCGCAGTAACAATGATTGCTTCTGAATTGATTACTTTATTTTCACATAATTGAATCAATTTTTAATGACCTATCATAAATAACAAGCCCATATTATATGCAATTTTTTTGAGCAATCACGATTGCTTATTGCTTTCATTTGACTGTTTTTGGCGTGCTATCATTTTATTTTCCCACCGCCACCCTCCGCACCATCTCCGGCGACCGGCTCCTCACGATGCTACTCCTGTAGCGAAAGCCGTCTCCAGGTTGCATCCATGTCCTACACACACGTGCATACATACACAACTACACAAACATACACATACACACACATACACAGACGCATACATACAGACACCTACACATACACAAAAATATACACACATACATACACACAACTACCCACACATTCATGCCTGCACACAGACACAAACACATATGGCAACACACACATACACACATACCCCCCCCCACACATTCATACACACAACTACCCACACACTTATGCCAGCACACAGACACAAACACACATGCCTACACACACATACACATACCTCCTACACACAAACACACACGCCTAGATACACACACTCGTGATTGCGAAAAACATAATTTGAATTCAAAATGTCAAAATTCAATTCAATTTTTTTTTTTTTTTTGGAAAGAAGGTTACTTTCGGGATACATTTTTTTTTCCATACATTGGTTTGCTTTCTGATTGGAGCTGAATGGGGAAATTTACTTTTGTTGCGAAATAAACCTCGCATTATCCGGCATGCCGGATAATGCGGGGTAACACACATACCCCCCCCCCCCACACATTCATACACACAACTACTCACACACTTATGCCAGCACACAGACACAAACACACATGCCTACACACAAACACACATACCCCTCACACACAAACACGCACGCCTACATGCACACACTCGTGATTGCGAAAAACATAATTTGAATTTAAGATGTCAAAATTCAATTCAATTTTTTTTTTTTTTTGGAAAGAAGGTTACTTTCGGGATACATTAATTTTTTTTTTTTTCCATACATTGGTTTGCTTTCTGATTGGAGCTGAATGGGGAAATTTACTTTTGTTGCAAAATAAACCTCGCATTATCCGGCATGCCGGATAATGCGGGGTAATACGGTATGAAATACTGCTTCCACATCTTTTGCAATCCCAACGGCGGATGTAAAACAAAGCGGACTACCTAAAAAAGGAAAACAAAAGGATCAGTGCACCGCTTTCACGACAGCTGGGGGGAGGGGGGAGAGAAAGTTAATGGCCTCCCGCCTTGCCATCAACCGCAAACCATTATTTATTACAAGAGAAGGCGGACTGCCCGTTGACATAACATTAAAGGTCACTTAGGAGCGATAACATTTCTACTGATAAAACAAATGCTGACCAAAAACTGATATCACTAACCTACAGCAGTCGCATATTGCAATTTATCGCTGCGAAGAAAAAATTAAGTAAATGGCATGAAATGGCAAAATTCAAAATTAAGAGAAAATATGACATAGAATACGTTGAAGTTGTTTCAAACAAATTCAAATTTTCGAAATCGACACGTACCAGTTCAAATTCTATAAATAGAAAAGAGTACTTATAAGGAAAGTGGGGTTGTGTGTGTGTAAGTCACCCAGTTTGGCGGTGTCTTTTTATTTCTTTAAATACAGTGAAACCTGTGTAAGTTGACTACTCGCGGTGCAGTACTTTGGCGATCACCTTAGACAGGTGGTCAACTTATAAAGGGCGGTAATAATTTTTTTTTTTTTCATTTTTTGTCATTTCTTGCACCATGTATTCATTTTTTGAGGAATTCACCCTTACTCTTTCTGTTCAACTCACTTTCATTGTTTAACATTATTGAAAGTGAAAGAATAATTAAAAATACTATTCAAATAGTTTTGTTAGTTTTTCCTTGTTTTTAACTATATTAGACACTTTAGTTTTAGAAATTCCATATATGCCAGCTAATATTATCTGGCTTTTTCCATTTTCAGTTAATTTTGATATTTCATACTTTTTATTAATCTCAAGTTCAGCTAACTTTCTTTTTGAAACCTTTTTATGTGAAACTTTTAGCACAAAGAGCAACAAGCTCGAATCTCCCAGTTCATAAAAGCAAAATCAAAATGTCCTATCTCTTAATCCCTTGCACCAGAAACATGTAACTTTACTCATTAGCAAGCTCAGATCTGCGTACCCACAGTGCAGCAGGCCCGCTTCCTTAAAGGGGCTAACGGCCCTAGAAATTAAAGAAAAAATAGAAAAAAAAAAAAAAACTAGCACTAAGACATTCACTTTACTAACAGACACTGCTGGCCACTAGGTTATTTTTTGCATATTTTGTTACAGGGGAATCAAAATATATAGATCCGGGCCTGCTCTTTTTAGCACAATTCCAGTGTTGTCACAACATATTGCAACTGAAGGGAAAGACTGAACTTTTGTATTGACACCAATTTTCATTGAACAGAATACAAAAAGCTATCTCAAATAGAACAACAAGCTGCTGTTTAGTTAGTAAAATGCTGTTCTGTCATCAAAGCATTAAAAACATTCTTGGAAAGCTATGAAAAAAATAATAAGAAGAAGGAAAAATAAATAAATAATAAAATAAAATAATTTGCTGAAGAAAGTTTTAAAAAAAATAAACCAAAGCGGTCAACTTACAAAGGGTTTTTTTTTACAATACTCCAAACCAAATTTGGCGAACATTAGTGGTCAAGATAGACAGGTCTTCAAGTTACAGAGGTTTTCCTTCATTTTATGAGATAGGACTAATTTTGTTCCTGACAAAAGCGGTCAACATAGACAGGTGTTCAACTTACAAGGGTGAACTTAACAGGTTTTACTGTACTACGTACATCCCACATCATCGGTCAGAAAATGTTAGAAAATATTGCAGTTGTTTTTTATACAAGTCGATCGGTTTTAATCATGGTAATTGTAAGTAACAAAAACAAAAGGTACCTCAGATTCGGTGCTTTACATAGTGTATTCAACATTTCAACTCTAATCCAACCATTTGATTATTCTTTACTTTTAATATTCGATGCATATGAAGATTTTTAACAAATTCTTTCCTATCTTTTTTTTTTGTGTATGAAGTTTAAAATATATGATATTTCAGTCCTAAGTGTCACATAGAAATGCTCGTAACCTTCATTCTCATATGCGTACATGATAGCAAATTCACTCATCTAGTAACGCTCCTAACGTCACAAACAATAAAACTCGCGCCACGGCATGATAATTGGATAATATTTTTTGGTAATGTTTGACATGCAGGGAAATGCTTTATTTCGGCAAGGCTGACTGGATCCGCTAACTGAACTGTTTCACTGGTAAGACTAAGAAAAAAGTGGTCAACAATGTACACTACCTACTGGAGTTTAGGGTTAATCCACTGGAGTTAGGGCTAAAATTTCAACTACCAAAATATCATCTAACAGGCTATTTCGTCTTTGAAATGCAGAAGCAATTTTCACCTGTCATACCTTGACGGGCGATTTTCCAGTATTTCAATACTTTTCATTTACTTTAATTTTAGTTAGAGAACAGAGAAATACTGGCAAAAGTAAGCCCAAACAAGCATTGAACACGAAGAAAAATAAACTAGCTGTTCAAGTAAAAAATAATAATACAACTTTAAAACGCATAAATGTGCAGGAAACTACAAACACGTGTTTCGGGGTCACAAGGACGACTGTTTCAATAGAAAAGAAGTGAGCCCACGGATGAGAATCTATCTAATAGAAAAAAGCCAAAAGTCAATTATTTATTTCTCTGCTGTTCAAGTGTCTAGTACAAAGTAATAGTTTAACAGGAAGAAAATAATATTGTTTCAAACAATTTGAAAAACCTTAAATTACTCTTCTGTACATTATAAACGTCACCCATGTTACAAATTGATTAATAATTAACGACCGTTTCATACAATAATTCATAAATCTAGACGCGGAACGAACAATAAAATGACACGAAGACAAATATATCATGCTATTATTGGCATTTTTATTTTTGCAATCTCCAGAGCCTAACTCTTCGACCTCAAGGGGCCTCATGTAAGTGAAACGTTTGCGGATTGCGAAGCCGCAATTGACGTCATCTGCGATTTGTGCCATGCAAGCTGTAACAATTTCAGCATGCGCCGCCGCAAGTTGCAACTCAACTCTGTGGCAGAAAAAATCTCGCCACAAATATTTGCGAGAGGTTTTAATGGCGGACGTTTTGTTGTGTGTTGCTTGTCGTATTTTATGAACGATGTAAAAGATTCAATTCAAATGAGGAATATGAATTTGGTTAGTTGATTTCATTTATCGAAGGAAACAGCAAGATATATGCTTAATTAATTGAGAATTCTGCTCGGGTGCATTCAAACAAAATGGGCTGCAAAAGAGTATGCTAGTAATACGTTAAAATCTACATACTCTATTGCTGACCTTTTTTGTTCAATAAAAGCTTAAACTGTGATGACAAGCAGGTAAGAATTGCCCTTCTCTAAGGTATTTATATTTTTTTAAAGTGCTGCTACTGTTAACCTGAGTATTATTAGCGAGAAATTATCAGAATATCTTGATCTAGTTCTATTTTGGCAAAAAAAACTCCATTAAGAAATGAAATAACTTTGCTTTTAGCTACATGTTTTATTCATTAAAGTCGATGGATTTAATTGGAAATCAAAAACAACCAACTGTACTCTAAAGTACAGTAGAACTTCAACTATTCAAAACTCTATGAATCAACATCTTTTTTTCCTTGAATTTTACTTGAGTAAATGTTTATAACAGTCAATAATTCTGGTTTTAAAAGTTCTACTTAATTCGAAAGTTTTCCATTCAAAATGTATATGTTTTTTTACAACGCTTATCTCTTGTTTTGATTGATGTTTTATTTATATTTTGAATGCTTGTATGCAAAAACTGATTGAAACTTAAGGTACATTTGAATGAAGCGTTTATTGAAAAGAAGCAATTTCCTTTCAAAGTTCTCAATTTTTTTTATAATATCATGAAAAGTATTGTAAGGTAGTCTGAGAATATTGATGATTCCAAATTTAAGTGAATTTCATTGCTGAAATAGTTTTATTTCAATTTTAAAATGAACTAAGGTTAAACTAAGAAATTTAAACAGTCCCATGCACAAAATCTGAAACTATCGGGCTAGGGAAAGCGCTTTCTCCTTCTCCCGCTGGTACAGAACTAGTGTACAATCTTCAGTATCTAGTGTAGTTCTTCAATTGCTTTGCATCTAGCAATGCATCTTTACAGTTACGAGTCGAATGCTTTATCGATCAGGAAACTTGTTTAAACTAAAGCCCTCACAGGGGAGGAATTTTTGTGGACAAGACTTAGGCTTCAATGACCATGTGAAGTTTGATGTTATTGGAAGGGTTTGTTAAGGAATAAATTGGAATGTCTAAAAATAGATTGTGCATTTGTTAAGTCAAAATGCGTGCTTTTATCTAATTTCAGTTGAACATCTGTGATTTTTTTTTTCAAGTTGAAAAGGCCGTTACACAATAGGCGCTGCCAATAGTTAATAGTTTATTATACAGTCAAACCCCGAATTAACTGGGACCTAAACTTTTATACGTTAAATCAGGGTTATTCGAAATATCCGGGATTGAAAATTTAAAAAAAAAATGCACTTGCCTTGCCTAAACCCCTAATAAGCAACTGCGAAAAAATATCCATAATTAGAAAGCGTACACTTTTTATTCAGCATTCAACGACTTTTTACATGCTAGTTAATTTGAAATTTTAAACTATCAAGCAATAGATGTTTGACAATTTTCTTGATACTTGACTCGAAAGAGTTCTCTTTCGACTTTATAGAGAGAAGAAAATACTTTTGCAGCCTGCTGCATGTGATACATGTTTTTACAGTTTCCGGGCCGTGTAAAGCATTTGAAATATAAGTTTTAATAAGAGTTTCAGTATTTCTTTCTGTGTCAGAATCACTATTCCTTGGTTGCCACCTCGCCCTCCCTGTCAAAAATTGATGATTCGAAGAAGCCATCTGCTTCGAACAATATGGATTTAGTATTTGGAAAACAATCCGATATTTACTAGTGCAAATTAACAAAGAAATTTTTTTTTCGGCTGTGAAAAGAATTCGTTATTTCGGGGTTTATTATTCGGTAAAAATGGGTTTTTGCCTTTATATGAGCCAGGGGAAAAGAAAAATTTGTTAAATAGAATTTCATTAAATTGGGGTTCGACTGTTTACATATAGTTTGTTCTAAAACCACCCTCCCTCTTCTTGGGCGCACTTGCGAATGAATCTCTTGAAAAGCAAACCACTCTAGAGATTTATTCAATAACTCAATAACCTCCTGCACATGAAACTTTTGTACATCGCAGTTCCCTGCTCCAATTATGAAAAAAACGGTTCTCATGTAAAAAGAATTTCTTCCTGAAAAAACAGCTATACCCATCAAGTAAAAACTCGATCTTTGTCATGCATTCTGGAAAACACCTAGCATTTATTCTGGTAGGAAGCAGAGGAAAAAAGTTCCAGATTTGCATGGAAATAACCGGAATACGATATAAAGCATGTGTTTTGAAGTTCCATGCGAATGCAGCAAATGGTGCAGTCAAAAAAGAACATAAGTGGAGGGTGTTCTCTCCGATATTTACCTAAAATATTCCCACATTAAATTTAAATATTTTTTAAATTTTAATAACTCCGAGTTGAAACCTATTAGAAACCTCCCATCTTTACTTCAAGAACTACCAGTGGCGGATTAACCATATCGCAATTGTGAGTGGTTCCCACGGAACAATTCACATGATAAATGCATTAGATATATGATAGTTAACAAACCCCCCAAATTGTAAACTAGCACAGGGACACATAAACAATGTCTCTCATAAACCCACCCATATGATAATTCATGGACACCTTTTACTCAAAAGCATATCATTTAACTGCCATTTACTTTTGCGGGGGCAAATAAAACACATGGTTAGTTGATTAACTATATTGTTGTTCTAGTCAAATACTGATGCAACTGCAAAAAGTAGTTTTACAGTAAAACCAAATATACATAAAACAACCGCATACAATGAAACATATTTAAGTTACTGCCTAGTGGCTGAATGTTGCAAAACAAATCTGTCAATGTTCCTCCATATGAGGTGGCCACGTTTGGACTCAGTGACGACAATAACTCATTTTCAATTAACTTTGTAGTTACGTCAGTGTTCCACCAGAACAGCGATATGTCAAAGCTTGAAAGGTTCATCAAATGCTAACTGCATGGTCTCATTACTGAATAGGCCATGGCCCCAGATGGCTAAAATTGTAAGGTTTGATAACAGGGGGGGGGGGGGTTGTCTGGCCTAGGAGCTCCAATATCTTAACCGGTCCAGGTTAATTTGTAGAATGAAAAAGAAAATAAAAAAATCTGTCAATGAGCGTGACGGGGCCAACTGTCGATAGGTGATTCTGATAAAAGATTTTTTGCTAAGTAAAAACAATACGACACTGGAATACATTCAATATATTTTAAATCTAGGGACTCATTTCCCAACTCGCACCTATGGATGTAGAGTCGTGCCTTGTATAACACATTAATTTGTTCTGTGTAGTATCAAAACCGTGTTATACGAGACTTTTTTATAAATGTTTTTTTACTCATATTTTAACCTAATTAATCCTGTACATATCATAAATCATGTCAATATGTACCATATTATATCAAAACCATGTTCCGTGTTATATCGAAACCGTTTTATAAGGGACCTGGAAATAATGTAAATCAAGGAATGTGTACCGTGTTATATCGAAACCAAGTCATAAGGTGCAAATTTTATAACAGCTGAAATTTCGGCTCAATAGAGCATACAAATGAAAACTGGTAACCAGAACATGCAAAGACCCACTGATTTAGAAACAAAGAGTTGTTATAAACGATAAAACTTAATTATTTTATATATTTCAAATTAAAATTGTTATGCACAACAAGCAAGCAAATTTATAGCATAACAATTGAATTGATTGATGTTCCTGGTACAGATACTTGCCTTCTTCGACTTTAAGTCATGCTGCAATTTCTTCCTCTTTGTCATATTAAATCATTCCTGTATGTATACAGGGGTATCCAAAAACATGGCACATATCAAAATTTTTAAGGGGTATCTTTTTCTTTACAGAGCCTTTATGGTATTCAAAGATGAACACATAACAGGGCATGAGGTATGGTAAGGGATAAAATTCAGTTCACTCTTCCTGAATTTGTTTGAAATGGAGGTTGCACTTCGAAAATAAAAAGTTTAAGACAATCTTTTGTGATGTAAGGGGTGAGTATCTGGGGAATTTGAAATCAATCGCAAGGGTGAATCTAGAAAATGTTCAAGGAGGGAGCGGTTGATTTTTTAAACTAATCTCTTAGTACGTATCTGACTTACATTGGAGGGGGGGGGGAGTACACCAATTTTATTTAACACAACAAAAACATAGAGATCCAAGCAGGTCTCCAAACTAACCCATTTCCTTTCCGTTGAAAGAGGTATTTTAAAATTGCGTTTTAGAACTTCAGTTTTGTAGAAACGCTTTGAAATCCCTTCTCGTAATATGATCTAAGGTTGTCTAAAACTGCACCTTTTTGGGTCTTCAGTTTCAAAAAAATAAAAACTATCAGAGGAAAGTCACTGCACCCACTCCTTCCTGAAACAATACCTGAGATGTTTATAATCACGCCTATAAAACAAATTTTGTAAAATGCCCGGGGAGGGTCTCCAAACTCCTCATCCTAACATCATCAAAATCGTCTGAAATTACCTTTTTTAAACTTCAATTCCAAAAAGTGTCTGGGAGGGAGATTCCTTACTTTAACGTCATCAAGGACTGCCGATTCTTGTGTTTTAGAACTACAATTTTTTTTAAATTGCCTGTGCAGTTCCCTCAAGGGGGGGGGGCGATTGCCCCTCCCTTGTAACACACTGACTCATCTCAAAAATAAGGTTAAAAAATGTGTTTCTTTTGTGGCTGTCTTGAATTTTAATAGAACTAATTAAAATGTACCAGGACATCCTACAAATCAAAATGGACAATTTTTGACTTGCGGCAGTGTTGTATTACGTATGCGATATACTGTATCAAGATGCAGTTAAACTCTCTTGAAACGACCTGTGTTTATAAAGAAATCACGGCTACAACAAACATTCTATTCGTTAAGTTTGGTTTGCCATCTAATTACATTAAAAATTTCATGTACAATAAGTACATTAAATTAAGGGTCTTGGCTAAGGCAAGCGAAATTTTCTGACCTCTTTGCTTAAAATCTTTGTTGTTCAATACTGTATTTTTTTTTTTTTTTTTTTTTGGAAAATTATTTACCATTTTGTTAGGTAGTAGAAGTCCCATTGTGTAAAGAGAAGTAAATACTAGTTATTTTACATAGAAAAAAAAGCCTGTACATTTTTTTACCTGTGCACATTTTAATTTACTCGCTGATAAAAGTGTTCATCTTCCATTGTGAATTAAAAACTTATTCCGCAATTGTCAATTTTCATTTTCCTTTTTCAAAAACATTCATTTATAAGAAATAAGAATTTTTTTTTCTGAACATACTAATAGTAAGAGTTCAGTGTGCGTATCAGTAGTAATGTTTTTTAATACATGCAAGCAGTTCTTCGTTTTTTTCACAGTATTGCTCATTCACAGCTGTTGCGAATAATGGCTAATACGAACAAATTCGCAGATTTTTTACATTTCGTATTAACCGAGTTTAACTGTACTTTCAATCTCTCTGATACCCCTAAAAAGTTGAACAGGCAGGGCCCTATCGACCAAAAGTGATACCCAGGCTGTAGTAAGTAGTGGTATCACCATTCACCAGAAAAACCCGTAAATTTTCCATGTAGCTGTTGTGTAATAGAAAAGCAGTCGTGCATTCATGCTTAACAGGTAGAATGAAAGTGGCACTAATATAATGGTATTCAAATTTAAAAACTACCCCTTTCATTCTACTTGTGCAATATATGTTGCACACTTATTGTGGTACAAATTATGAATTCATTGTATATTGCTATCTTGTACATATAAACTAAGAAAAGCTTCACACGGAAAATTAGTGCAAAAGTAATATTTATCTATGTTTTTTTTTTTTTTTTTTGGAGCAATCACGATTGCTTATTGCTTTCATTTGACTGTTTTTGGCGTTCCCATCATTTTATTTTCCCACCAGCACCCTCCGCAGCATGACCGTCGACCGGCTCCTCACGATGCTGCTCCTATAGCAAAAACCGTCTCCAGGTTTCGTCAATATCCTACTTACACGCATACATACACGCTCCTACACACAGATACATATATACACCTACACACACATACATATACCTACACATACATACACAAACACATACACACAACTACCCACACACTCATGCCTGCACACAGACACAAACACACATGCCTACACACAAACACACGCCTACATATGCACACACACTCATGATTGCGAAAAACATAATTTGAATTCAAGATAACAAAATTCAAATTAATTTTTCTCTCTTTTTTTTTTTTAAATCTGTTTTCTACCGGTAGCTTCATAAAGTTTTTAAAGGATATCCTTTTTTGTGTTTATATGGCAACTTTAGGGAAGAAGTGATAATAATTTTAAATTAAAATGAAAATTAAGAGTATTCTGTAACACAGCTAGATCTATCATATCTTGTCAACATGGGATAAATGCAGCTGCTTTACTTAAAAAGAAGAACTTATTCAATTGAAGTATAGAATTTGGAAGTATATTGTAGTCTTTGATGAAACTTTTGAAGAAACAATTTTCTGTCAATATGTACAAGGAATAGAATTCAAAAAGAAATACATATGAAATTTCCATTTAGCTTGAAGCAAATAAAACTGAATTATGTTCATTTATGACAGCTGAATTATGTTCACACTGAAAATACTATTTCAACAGAATCTTAAATACAGATCTGAAGTTGCAAATTTTAGGTTTGACAAAAATATGAACTGAAATATTACATAGCTTTGACATGTCAGGGTAAACAATCAAATCATGCATAGAGTATAACGATAACAAAGCTTTCAGCGATTGTTACAAGCTAAATAAAACATTTACTAGTATATCACCTTTGAATTCAACCCTAGATCTGTGTCCTTCGAGTGTAAAAATGTAAATTTATTTTATTTTCTGTGCCTACATTTAGAGTTAGGATCACTGCTCAAATGAACTTATCTCTTTATCTCGTTAGTTTCAACATGTATTCAAATATGCTCCTCTAAAAGAATAGACAAAAAAAAAGTTGATTCCTTCAAGTATTCGGTGGATCATTTTGTCAGTTGTTGAAAAAATTAAAATGATTTAGAATTTTAGACTGAAAATGCGTTTTTCCCATTTTGCTCTAACGCTCTCATCTGCGCGGCAACTATACAAATTGTAAACAGCATTTCGCGGCAGCTGGAGATCACGTGATCCGTGAGTATGATGTCACGTAAACAGATCCCCATTGGCTGAGAATCGTTATCATCGGTTGTAGATGCCGAGTAGGAGAAGAAAGTTGCAAATCTGCGGCGGTGTTACACTTGCATCGGATAGTGGCCGCAGGTCGCTCGCAGTCCGCTCGTAATCCGCAAATCGCAACTGCGGAGGGTGTTTCACTTGCATGAGGCCCAACATTTCCTGGTTTGCTGAAAAACAATAGAGCGCTTTGTGCACTCGCTAGGACATCAAATACTAAAAGTTATCTGCCAGAAATCGTCGCGAGCAAATTTTCGATTTGAAGGGTAAAATAGAAAGACTTTTTTTGGTGTCCTTGGCTCCTTTTTATCCCCATATCATTTATTCCCGCGCAATGGCATTCTTTTTTTTTTTATGTATCTTTGTCCGTGTTTTTGTGTGCGTTTGGCCTGCTACGGATAGCTGCTTTCTGCAATTACCGATAAACATGAGATAAATTGTGGGCAATGTCGTTGCCATTACAGACTGAGGTAGGAAGAATAGTCGAATGCTGTACCGTAAAAATTGCGCGAATAAAGCTCGTGCCACGTTTGGATTATTTTTTACTTCCTTTTACAAAAAATGAAGTATTGTATTCACGAAAAAATTTTCACTCAAAAATCGGCCTTACTTTCCATTTTGCTCACCCCCGAATGAATTTTGATTTTTGTTTTCGACCCGACCACACGTGGATACATGCCTAAGAACGTATAGACACTTGAAGAATCCATTTTGACGATCCCCGAGTTAATTACAACGAGTTTTCTCGTGACGTCCGTATGTGCGTATATGCGTATGTATCTCGCATAACTCAAGAACGGTATGTCCTAGAAAGCTGAAATTTGGCACATAGACTCCAAGTGGGGTCTAGTTGTGCACCTTCTCTTTTGGTTGCATTCGGATGTTCCAAAGGGGGTCCTTTACACCTTTTTTGGGGTAAAATCATTGTTAATTTCAATGTAAACTCAAGCGGTGCTATAATTTGGCAAACACTTGGCAATATATCGCTAAGCTTTTGGTCGCCAAGTTTTGTCGCCAACTTGGCGACGAATTTGGTGGGGTTTTTTTTTTTTTTGAGCAATCACGATTGCTTATTGTTCTCACTTCACTGTTTTTGGTGTCCTTTCATTTTATTTTCCCACCGCCACCCTCTGCAGCACCACCGTCGACCGGCTCCTCACGATGCAGCTTCTATAGCGAAAGCCGTCTCCAGGTTGCATCCATGTCCTACACACACACGCATACATACACAACTACACACACGCACACACAAACACACATCTACACACAAATACACAAACACATACACAAACACATACACACAACTACCCACACATTCATGCCTGCATATTCAGACAAACACATATGCCTATACACATACCCCCCCCCACACACACATTGATATACACAACTACCCACACACTTATGCCAGCACACAGACACAAACACACATGCCTACACACACATACACATACCCCCCACACACAATCACACACGCCTACATACACACACTCGTGATTGCGAAAAACATAATTTGAATTCAAGATGTCAAAATTCAAATTATTATTTTAATTTGGTTTCAATTTGGCCATATTTAGAGAGTTAACCATTGAATCACATTAAAACTGCCAATATTGGGAAATTTATGTGTATAAAATATTTTCTTCGCTTCGGTTCGCAACAGACTTGGCACGAAAGTATTTAAAGTGTTTTTTTGCTCACTCCGAGGCCAAGTTTTTTTAAATTGGAGTAAAAGGAAGTCATGTGATGCACACATCAGCTCGTTTTTTCCTGGTTTATTTACTGGAAAGATTACAATGGCACGAAAATGTTTTTTGCTATTACGTTTTTCGTAAATATGGCTACACCGTGCCCTCAGTATAAAAAACGAGCTGATGTGTGCATCACATGACTTCCTTTTACACCTATTTAATACTAATAGTGCCTTATAATAAGCAAAGAAACACTTTAAAAATTTTACAAAAAGGTAAAGATAAACTGTTCTAGTTTCTTTTTCACTCACAAATGTTCGATGTATGCGCCTTTCGTAATGTTTCATGCAGATTAATTTTTCCAATATTGGCAATTTTAATATGATTCAATGGTTCACTTTCTAAATATCGCCAATAGTGGCCAAAATGAAACCAGAATTTAAAAAAAAAAAAAAAAAAAAACCGCCAAATTTTTGTCCCCAAGTTCACGATAAAACTTGGCGACCAAAAGATTGGCGATATATCGCCAAGTGTTTGCCAAATTACAGCACCAATTGAGTTTGCATTGAAATTAACAATGATTTCCCCCCAAAAAGGTATAAAAGACCCCCTTTGGAACATCCGAATGCAACCAAAAAGAGAGGTGCACAACTAGATCCCACTAGGAGTCTACGTACCAAATTTCAACTTTTTAGGACATACCGTTCTTGAGTTATGCGACATACATCCGCAGACGTCACGAGAAAACTCGTTGTAATTAACTCGGGGATCGTCAAAATGGATATTTCGAGCGTCTATACGTTCTTAGGCACTTATCCACGTGTGGTCGAGTCGAAAAAAAAACTCAACATTCATTCGGGGGTGAGCAAAATGGAAATGAAGGTCGATTTTTGAGTGAAAATTTTTTCGCGAATACAATACTTCCTTTTTGAAAAAGGAAGTAAAAAATATTAAAAAATACTGCTCGTCTAATAAAAAATCTCTAGGAAATTTGGATTCTATAAACTTTTTTTGTTACGATAGAGCTAATCCTTCAGTAGCATTACTTAAGAAAAAACTGCATCGTTACTAGAAACGTTTTGGAATCCCATTTTCCTAGAGATTATCTCGTTAGCAGGTAGTTTTCACTTTATTTTAATTTGTTAATTATTATTATTATAACTTATTTTTTTTACAGTGTGGTAGACATTGAAAACCCGAGAGATTCAGAAATCGCTTCAATGTCTTGAATTAAAAAGAGTTTCACCGGTTGTGCATTATATATTATTCTGTGAAAGTCCTAAGGTTTTAAAAGGCACAGTAACAACATTTTAACTTGAAATTTTCTTTTCCTAAAAGACTACAGCTCAACAGGCACCAATAATTATGTTTGGCTGCTATGGCAGTTATGCGTCGCTGACCCCTAGCTTCGAGCACTTTTTAAGGAAATAGTAGAGAAAATTAAAAAACTAAAAAAAAAAAAACACGCTTTAGTAGCAAAATGAACAAAAAGTTAAAAATAATCTTTGAATGACAAGTATATAAAGTAATTGATCAAACACTTAATTTTACTGCAATAAAAAAAAGCGTGGGGGTCTTCTTATCAGTTGTCTCAAATTTTTTCCACTTGTTATCCATGCAAAAATGTAAATAGAGGTCATTAAAATAACCTTTACTTGCGTTTGAGGACTTTAATTCCGAAAAATTGCCAATGCAAGGTCCCTCAAGGGAGGCGCAATTGCCCCCACCACCCCTCTCTTGTATCCGTCCTTGATTATCGGGAACGTAGTCTGATTGTTACCACCCGTATTTAAATAACTTCAAATTACGAATGCCATACTTACAGAAAACTGCTCCTACATTCACATAACTCCAGATAATCCACCAACATGAGAACAAAATCAACTTGGGAGTCTGCAAAGAACAAACAAATTACTAATTACTACCAAATAAACACACCCTACATTGTCATATTCGAAGTGTCTGTCAACATTCTAAGTATGTATCTCAAGACATCCACATAAGAAAGATGTAAACTACGACCTTGCAATTCATAGGGTTCAAACGACCATAAAATGGCTACTTATTCCTGCCTCAAAAGAAAAAGAACGACATAAAAGTTTCTACGATTTTATTTGTTTATAGCCATTTCTCGATATAAAACTTCACTTTATGGCTCAGCTCCCTCACGTTTTTAAGTCACACAAAAGAGATCTGCGTAAATGTTAAGTATCAAACCATATTTATTGAACTAGAAACGTATTGCAGCTTCTTCATTACAATTTTTATTATTATGACCGGTATAGTTATAAATTATAAAGGATTATAACATTGTGTTTTAATGGATCGTTTTACCCATTGTGACATACAATTACTACGTCGAGTAAAAAATTATGAATGCGTATTCTATTTATAATATACTCGGAGGTTTGGAATGGAATAGTAGACATTCCAAACCTCCGAGCCTTAATGTCAGGGTTCGAAAATATGATATTTTCGAATCAAATATATAAATATCAAATATATCCGATATTTTGACATATATCGAATATTTTGATATCTATCCGATATTTTCAATCTCTTTAGATAGTAACTGAGTCCTCAAATCACTGTCGTTTATTTTCTTATATTATTAGCATAATAAATAGACTTAAAATTAATGTTTCTTTCATTGCATAAAAATATACATTTTATGTAAATGTATTTACGTTCTTTAAACTGTATTTATTGAGTTACTGACAAAAGCATTAGCTGCTTCACTCTTTTTTTTTTTTTTTTTTTTGTTAGCTACTTGTACAAAATTATCATATTCAGAAATAAAATTATATACATTTGTCAGCGTACAGCCACAAGACATTTTCCTTTCTTCTGACCAACTTTTGATTTTTAATTAGACATTTTAAATCTATATTAAAGCTGGACTTATATTTTTATAGTTATAAAATGAAAAAGGAATATTATGTTATTTCATTATGTTATTGACATATATCATATGCATATAGTACATTACATTTTGGAAATTTTTAATGATAAAATAATACTATTATTATGATTACTATGTATACCTTTTATACTGCAAATATCTAGTTCAAAAAACAAATGTCGAAAATATCAAAATATCATGATATTTTCAGAATAAATATCGGATATATATCGTGATATATATCATGATATATATCGAAGAACCCTGCTTAATGTCAAAAAAAAAGGCATGATTACATTGCAGTCGACTTCCGTGATCCAAATCCTTGAGGATCTAGGACCTCCCAAAAAAGTGATCCAAAATGGCGGATTTGCTTCTTGTGACAAATTGCCACCTTTGGTTAAGAGTAGAAAATTTTATCACACTGGAAGCCTGAAATTGGGACTTTTAAGTACGTTTGACTAATAATACATTAAAGTATTTTTGAGAGTTTGACCCATTGAGAAGAGATAAAATGGAGGGAGTGAAGACTCTCATCCGTGAAGCCAAGACCCTCAAGTCACGTGGTGGATTTTAAAGCAAAGCATTGGAAGAAATCAGGTTTCTCTCGCTTGTTTCACGCAAAACGTGCCAACCATTCGTCGTTGTTGAGTCAAGGGACTTGGGGTATTTGGGTCAGCTTTTGCTAGGCCAATGAATGGACTTGCTCCCTCCATTTTAATTCCTGCTCTATGGTTTGAGCTCATTAAATTCTCTGTAGGATGCATGAAAAAACGCGGGGGTGGGAAAAATTTTCCTGGATTTTTAGGTTGTGTCATAAAATTGGAACAAAAATAATTCAAAGGCTCGCGCTTCGTGATTCTATCGTCAAAATACTTATTTTTAATGGGTTACAGTTGCAGAGGTTAAATATTTATTTTCTAAAAGATATTGTTTTCTAAAATGGCGATCAAAATGGCTCAAGTGAAAACTAGCCTCTTTTCAAAGCACTGTAGCTTAAGTTTATAACTTTACATCTTTTCGTTAAAAAAGCAAGAAAGAACAGATTTTTTCCTATCAAAATAAGTTTTTTTTTCGATGCTGTTCTTTCAGATAAGGATAAAATAAATAGTTTGAATTTCTGTGTGTCTTAACGAATTGCCATGTTTAAGCTCAGGTTGCGGAAAATTTTATCACACTGGATGCCTGAAATTCTTGGAGCTTAAAGCACTTCTGTTCGCCAATATGGTCATTGTGAGCTTGAGCTCATTAACTTTTGTGTAGCACGAATGCAAAATCTTGAAAAAACGCAGAAGATAAATTTTTTCCCCTGGATTTTAGAATGTTATAAATTCTGAACAAATTCAAAAGCTCGTACTTTGTAATTCTATTGCTGATATGCATGCTTTTAACGGGTTACAGTTGCAGAATGTAAATATTGATTTTCTAAAAGACATTGACATCCAAAGGGGCTATCAAAATCGTTCAAGTGAAAAATAGCCTATTTTAAAGTTTAAAAAATCGCTTTCTTTCTGTATCTGTTCCTTAGCCATTGTCGAGAAGTTTCCTAAAACTTCATGGGAGTACGTTCGTGATTTCTGACCTTTCGGGTCTGTGATGCTCAGTTTTTGACGTTCTACTGTTACATGTGAATTACGTCATCATTTAATTGTTTTACATATTTAAAAAATTGTAAATGCTTTACCACGAAGCTTATGGTCTTTAAATTTTTAAGTGGGCATTTTAGAAATGTAACATTTTATTTGCTGTACCACCGACATAAAATGCTCGTAAGATTCAGCCTATCATTTAGATTATTTCCAGGTTGGGGGGGGGGGGGGTGTAACTCGATGCAAATTATAATGGGGAGGAACCCTACACCCACTTATATGTAAGTTCATTTATTTCTCAAAGCCAGGGAGGGTCAATTGCCCCTCCTGCTGAATAAGACTGAACAATAAATTGATCGTAAAAATAGTTGATCTATCAAAAAAATAATAAAAAGGGACCTGATTTACCCTTTTTTTCTTGCCCATTTATAATTCAGGAACATGATACCTCTTCTGCCGAAAAGGTAATGTAAGGGAAGTACTAATTAAATGTAACAACTTGGCGGTATTTCTGAAGACATAAACAAAACATGCTTCCAAATTTCATCTTTTTTATTCTGATTTTTTTCAACGACAGGAATCGAGTTGTTTCAATGATGAGTCCTGGACTTTCACCTTTTTATAATTTGTTACCCAACCACGGGTACGTATTGAGATTCTAAATGCTAATTGGGCGCAAACAAAAAGAAAATGAAGAGGCAAAGACACGTTCCATCATGAACTATCATTACACATAATAACTCATTCTAATCCATCATGCAGCCTCACGAGGAAAGTTCCGTATGTCAAAAGTACGAGTTTCTTGCACAAGAATGGTTCTTATGAATTACAGAGCTGGCCAAATTATTAGACTAAGACTGTTTTAAAAGCAAATTCTTTATTAATTGCATAACTATAGACACATTAACGAACAGTGAAATAATTATCTAATATTTAGTATGCATTCCCTTGATGAGCATTTTAAGTCTTTTTGGAATACTTTTCACAAGGTTTACACCATTTCTTAACACTTTTTAAACGAGCTGATGTTGTGCATCACATGACTTCCTTTTTCTCCAATTTAATGTCATTTTCTCATTATTAGCAGTTTTAATGTGATTCAATAGTTTACTCTCTAAATATCACCACAACAGCGGCCAAATTGAAACCAGATTTAAAAAATAAAAAATAAAAAAAAAAATCGCCAAATTTGTCGCCAAGTTGGCGACAAAAGGCGATCAAAAGACTGGCGATATATTGCCAAGTGTCCGCCAAATTATAACACCACTTGAGTTTACATCGAAATTAACAATGATTTCCCAAAAAAAGGGGCAAAAGACCCCCTTTGGAGCATCCGAATGCAACCAAAAGGGGAGGTGCACAACAAGACCCCACTAAGAGTCTACGTACCAAATTTCAAATATCTAGGACATACCGTTCTTGAGTTATGCGACATACATACGCACATACATACATACGTAGATACAGACGTCACGTGAAAACTCGTTGTAACTATCTCGGGAATCGTGAAAATGGATATTTCGCGTGTCTATACGTTCTTAGGCACTTATCCACGTGTGGTCGAGTCGAAAAAAAAAAAAAACTCAACATTCATTTGGGGGTGAGCAAAATGGAAATTAAGGACGATTTTTTGGGTGAAATTTTTTTCGCGAGTACAGTACTTCTTTTTTTGTAAAAGGAAGTAAAAAGGAGATAAAAAATTGTTTATACTCACTCTGATATATACTCACATACACATACTCACTAATAACCAAAAACTAACTTTAAGTATAACAGAACACACTAATAAAAAGAACTAGTGAACTGTTTAAATTGATTGACGTTATGTTCCTGGTAGGTAGATAAACAAAGAACATAAACAAAGCAGACAGTGCTGCCACCTGCAAACATTAAATTATGCTAAAATAACGTAATAATCAGTGTATAGTATGTACTGTACTTTAACAGTAAAATAAATAGCATTTTAGTACAAATAGTATACAAAAAACAAAAAAACACTCTTTAGTCTAATAATTTGGAAAGCACTGTAGCATTCTTTTTGCATAGATAAAATTTCTACATGTCAATGAAATGGTTTAACCCCAGTTTCGACTACATTTAAACCCCCCCTCCGCCCCCCAACGTATATTAAAAGGTAAGATTGAAACGAAAAAACAGGGGGGAAAGAAATTTCGTGTCTGTGAAACGGGGGGGGAGACAGCTATGAAATCTGTAAAAAAAAAACATCCAAATTCCAATAACTTGTTGAGTATCTATGTGAGTTAATCAATAGAAATGTCTGTCATTCGAAGACAAAAAAAGTTTTATGTTTTTTCCTCCTGAAATTTTTGGCAAATGAAACCCAAATACTATTATGAAACTAGCACCATAACTTAAAATGATTTGACAAAAAAGATCATTTTGTACTGTTATGTTTGTTTGATTTAGGTTGTCAGTTTTGAAAAATTTCCGGTTGCCGTATCTACTCAGATTGCGTTGGAAATTTATCAATCATTCTTGGACATTCTTTGTTCTAAAATAATTGATGATTATTAATGATGATTATTGTTGATTATTAATTTAAAAAAAAACCATATTTTAGCTGTTTAAGCATGCTTAAGAATTTTTTTGGAAAAGAACAAGTTGAGCAGCTTTGACAGATGTGGCATGGAGAAGCAAAGGGTTGTAAATAGTGTTACGCGTTCGTAGCAACTTCAAACTTTCTTTGGAATGACGACACAGTTCTTGAAAAAAGATTGAAGATTTATTTACAGCTACGAACAAGAAATGTAGTTACAACTGCTAAATCAATCATCAGCAATTAAGCAAATATCAATTAGCACCGTAAACTCAACGATCACACACGTATTTACGTCAAAATACGCAAAGCAAGCACAAAGGCTAATACACACAGAGCTAAATACATGCTCTCCAGCGCACAGTTGATACGATTCACAAGCAAAAACTAACTCTCCCATTCAAATGCCACACGGCATTTATACTACTTTAGAAAGTTCGACAAAGTCTACAACTTTCTCATATTTTCTTTTTATCCCATTCAAAACTCTTATCGTTCAGAAATGGAGGGACCATATACTTCATTCGAATGTAAGGGGGTTGTATGTTCATTACAAGAAACTATTCACAGGTTACGTTACTAAGATAATTTTAGATGAAAGATAAAGGAATAACCGCCAAATGTAGCCAGATTACAACAAATTAATCATAAAAATAATTAGGGTCTGGTGGGGTAAAGTGGTCATAAAATCGTAGGTTTTCAACTTTGGTGGATAATAAATACAACAAATAATTTAAACATCTCAACTTTTTTTGTTGTTATTTTACATTGCATTATTAAAGAACACAGTACACTGAAGTTTAGAAAAAAAAATATTGATTTAATTAGTTTTATAACACTTTCTTTTCCCTTAGTATTTATGACCACTTTACCCCATGGGATGGGGGAAAGTGGTCATAGCGTGGGGTAAAGTGGTCATAGTTAAAAATAAATGCAAAACTGTATTAAATAACCCTAATATTTGTATATTTCAGTTATTTTATGGTTACAAGTATATGCACTAATATATGCGTGTATTCACGAGTATATACAGTCCCTCAATATTTTTTTCGAGCAACGGGACCCCGGAGGAAAAACCAAAGACGGGGCGACCAACCGCTCGGTGAGCATATGGGTTTCGGCGCCCCCACACGATCGTCGCGAGAACCTCCGCAACGCTGTAACAGGGCTCGGAGAGCGCCTCCTAGTGATTTTTTCCAGGAACCTTCGCAACGCTGTAAGAGAAACGGGCTCGGAGAGCGCCTCCTAGTGATTTTTTCCAGGAACCTTCGCAACGCTGTAACAGGGCTCGGAGAGCGCCTCCTAGTGATTTTTTCCAGGAACCTTCGCAACGCTGTAACAGGGCTAGGAGAGCGCCTTCTAGTGATTTTTTACGAGAATCACTTCAGACCTGTTCGCGAACCTTGGTCATCGTCCTTAAACAGCGCCATCTGCCTCGTTCACGACGCCACCTCGCGAATTTTTACGAGAATCATCTTTATACGCGAACCTTGGTCAGCTTCGCCTGGAAACAGCGCCATCTGCCTCGTTCACGATGCCACCACGCGATTTTTACGAGAACCACTTCAGACCTGTACGCGAACCTTGGTTAGCCTCGCATGGAAACAGCGCCATCTGCCTCGTTCACGACGCCACCTCGCGAATTTTTACGAGAATCATCTTAGAACTGTACGCGAACCTTGGTCAGCTTCGCCTGGAAACAGCGCCATCTGCCTCGTTCACGATGCCACCACGCGATTTTTACGAGAACCACTTCAGACCTGTACGCGAACCTTGGTTAGCCTCGCATGGAAACAGCGCCATCTGCCTCGTTCACGACGCCACCTCGCGAATTTTTACGAGAATCATCTTAGAACTGTACGCGAACCTTGGTCAGCTTCGCCTGGAAACAGCGCCATCTTCCTCGTTCACGAGGCCACCTCGCGATTTTTACGAGAGCCACTTCAGACCTGTACGCGAACCTTGGTCAAATCGCCGCCATCTGCTCGTTCACGAGGCCACCTGACGAATTTTACGAGAACCATCTTAGACCTGCACGCGAACCTTGGTCAGCCTCGCCTGGAAACAGCGCCATCTGCGTCGTTCAAGAGGGCACCTGACGAATTTCACGAGAACCACTTCAGACCTGTACCCGAATCTTGGTCAAGTCGCCTGGAAACAGCGCCATCTGCGTCGTTCACGAGGGCACCTGACGAATTTTACGAGAACCACTTCAGACCTGTACCCGAATCTTGGTTAACCTCGCATGGAAACAGCGCCATCTGCGTCGTTCACGATGCCACCTGACGAATTTTACGAGAATCATCTTAAAACTGTACGCGAACGTTGGTCAAGTCGCCTGGAAACAGCGCCTCGTTCACGATGTCACCTGGTGAATTTTTACGAGAATCACTTCAGAACTGCTCGCGAAAGTTTGTGTTTGTTTTCGATTCGAACGTTGCTTTCTGTAAGTTCACGCAAACACGGTTAAAGAAAACGTACAGTCCTTAGATCTCTTAGAGGTTCTGGACCTCGGGGGTTCGGAGGAAGAGAGAATGGCATTAAGAAAGAAAATTGAAGTTTGATGAAAATCGGAATACGGATCCAACGAGCCCTCAAACATTCGAACTGAAATATTTTTGAAGTTTGAAGATTCGATTAGGAATGAGATTCAAAAAATTGAACTTGTATTTTTTTGGAAATCATCAACGTTAAATGACGACGATCGCTTTCTTTTGAGATTGTCACGTTTTTCAAGTCAAGTGTTTTTTTTTCCTCAAACAACTTACATTTTTACTTCACGCGTTGAAGATGTTGGCATTTTAAAACTTTACGACTCCAAAAATGACAAAGTCCAGCATTTGCGAAATAAACGAAGATTGAAACCTCCAACAAATTGCTCAAAAAAAAAAAAAAAAAAAAAAAAAAAAAAAAAAAAAAAAAAAAAAAAAAAAAAAAAAAAAAAATATATATATATATATATATATATATATATATATATTTTTTTTTTTTTTTTTTTTTTTTTTTTTTTTTTTTTTTTTTTTTTTTTTTTTTTTTTTTTTTTTTTAATTTAAATTTTAGGTTCTTGATCTTAGGGTTTCAAAAAAATGGGACTTTGAAAATTTCGAAAGTTTACCTCCAGGCCTTACAAACATTACAAGGGCATTTTGCATTCGCTTCCCGCAGCAACTTCTCCATGTTTTTGATGGCCGAAATATTTTCCTCGTACGTCTTGGCGAGTGTCCGATAGTTCTGCGAATCGAAGAAATTTTTCGTCGTCCTGATCCGGCATCTACTACGGCCACCACTCAAGTCGAAGCAACGACGACGGCACAGCGGGCACATCCGGTCCGAATTCGTCCTCTTGGCGGTAGCGAACCATTCCGAAATGCAAGCCCAATGAAAAGAGTGACCGCACGCTAGTTTTTTCCCGTCGCAACGGACGATCGCGTCCAGGCAAATGGAACACGTCAATCGTCCTCCCCTCCGCTCTCTCGCTGAAACGTCGCGAAGCTCGTCCATGTCCGATACTTCGGCGACGACCATCTCCAACCGATCGTCGGGAAATCGTTCCGTGAGAGCCTTTCTCGTCTCGTTCAGTAGTCGATTCAAATCGAAGTACGTTAATAGGTAACGATCGGGATAGATGCTAGTGGCGAGGAAGTGCTCGATTTTGCTCTTGAAATCCAATTCGAAGTCCTCCAATTCCCGCAAAACTGCGTTGCAAGCGGTCAATTTCGTATTCCGAATCATGACGGAAATCGTTGATTCGAAACTTGCTGCTGGAATCTTTTGTAGCTCACAAAGGTAGGAAAAAAAAAAAAAAAAAAAAAAAAAAAAAAAAAAAAAAAAAAAAAATTAAATTAAAAAAAAAAAAAAAAAAAAAAAAAAAAAAAAAATTTTTTTTTTTTTTTTTTTTTTTTTTTTTTTTTTTTTTTTTTTTTTTTTTTTTTTTTTTTTTTTGAATTTTTAAGTTTAAATGTTTTTTTGTTTTGGGGAATTCGAATGTTTCTTTGTGTTTTGGGAGTTTGAATGTTTTTGTGTTTTGGGAGTTTGAATGTTTTTGTGTTTTGGGAGTTTGAATGTTTTTTTGTGTTTTGGGAGTTTGAATGTTTTTGTGTTTTGGGAGTTTGAATGTTTTTGTGTTTTGGGAGTTTGAATGTTTTTGTGTTTTGGGAGTTTGAATGTTTTTGTGTTTTGGGAGTTTGAATGTTTTTGTGTTTTGGGAGTTTGAATGTTTTTGTGTTTTGGGAGTTTGAATGTTTTTGTGTTTTGGGAGTTTGAATGTTTTTGTGTTTTGGGAGTTTGAATGTTTTTGTGTTTTGGGAGTTTGAATGTTTTTTTGTTTTGTTTTGTTTTGGGAGTTTGAATGTTTTTTTGTTCTCATTAAAAAACCTTAGTCGGTAAGGAAAAAAATGATCGAAACACACACACACACACACACACACACACAAATTTAAAAACTACACACGTTTCCGTCAAACCACGTACCGTTCAAGTGCTCGTTATTCCCTGCCTCTTTCGAGCTTCTATCACACACAAAACTCAAAAACTACACACGATCAAATGTCCGCGAGATGCTTTGCATTTCCTTTTTCGACACCAACTCATACATCGTAAGAATCACCCAGCAACCTAACAGATAAAAGCACGCACGCGGGTTTACTCGAAACGCCCTTTTCGAGACTCACAAGAACGTAAAAAACACGCAACACACAAAAAATACAAGATTGGTAAAAAACACGCACGCGATCGTATTTTTCTACGCGTTTAAGATCATCGAAGGAAAAAAAAACGATCCCACATAAACGTTTGCGATTTCATGCAATCCCCTTTTTTTCAATTCTGAGAAGTAGTTTCCGGAAACCTATTGCATGGGGATGAAGTTCCGAGAATTACATCGTAAACGCGTTTGAATTTGCTCGAAACGTAAAGTTTCGAGACTCATATGCGTGAAAATATTACCACTCGGAACATAAAGTTCCGAGATTTACATCGTAAACGCGTTCGAATTTTTTTTTAGATTGGACCCACCATAACCACTACCCGATGTTAACATTAACTTAAACGCGTTTGAATTTGCTCGGAACGTAAAGTTTCGAGACTCATATACGTGAAAATATTACCACTCGGAACATAAAGTTCCGAGATTTACATCGTAAACGCGTTCGAATTTTCTTTTAGATTGGACCCACCATAACCGCTACCCCATGTTAAACATTAACTTAAACGCGTTTGAATTTGCTCGGAACATAAAGTTTCGAGACTCATATGCGTGATAATATTACCACTCGGAACATAAAGTTCCGAGATTTACATCGTAATTAGATTGGACCCACCATAACCACTACCCGAGAATTACATCGTAAACGCGTTTGAATTTGCTCGGAACGTAAAGTTTCGAGACTCATATGCGTGAAAATATTACCACTCGGAACATAAAGTTCCGAGATTTACATCGTAAACGCGTTCGAATTTTTTTTAGATTGGGCCCACCATAACCGCTACCCGATGTTAAACATTAACTTAAAAGTACAAATACAAACTTAAAAAAACATACACGTTTCTGTCAAACCGAGTATCGTTCAAGATGTCCTTTTTTTCGAGACCTTAAAAAAAGCAACCCTTGGTACCCGTAAAAAAATGAAACAGTACACGATCGTTTTCACGTGCTTTTATTTTTTTGCCGCCCTGCAAAAGGAAAAAAAAGGAGAACATACTTACCTGAAAGAGACGTCCAAGGTTCTTCATCTGTAAATTTAGTTGTTCACAGAGAATAGTTCGTGTAATCCATGTTCTATTCTCCGGGTACTGCTGAAAACATTGGCATACACACTCAAATCCAATTATTAACGGACCCATCAATAAGTCCCACGCGAAATAAAATTTGGGGTATTCGTCGGCGCTTCCGTAGTAGATAAATTTTTGACCTGGATTGGAGTCATCTTCGGTTACCTCCGCAAGGTTTCCAACGACTCAAATCCAATTATTTACGGACCCATGAATAAGTCCCACGCGAAATAAGATGCCAAAGAGATAGAGTTCTATTTGTCTTCGTAGTTAATAAATTTTGATCTAGATTGGAGCCATCTTCTGTTAACACCGCTAGGTCTCCAACGGCTACAATCCTGGCCATTTACGGACCCATGAATAAGTCCCACGCGAAATAAGATGCCAAAGAGAGAGAGCGAGAGAGATAAATTAAAATGACTTACCCGGTCTTCATCTGTAGTCACAGAGAATAGTTCGTGTAATCCATGTTCTATTCTCCGGGTACGGCTTGAAGACGTCTGCACTGCTTCGGAGAGGAGAAAACACTGGAATTCAACACAAAACTTGGTCTTCATCTGTAGTCACGGAGAATAGTTCGTGTAATCCATGTTCTATTCTCCGGGTAGGGCTTGAAGACGTCCGCACTGCTTCGGAGAGGAGAAAACACCGGAATTCAACACAAAACTTGGTCTTCATCTGTAGTCACGGAGAATAGTTCGTGTAATCCAAGTTCTATTCTCCGGGTACGGCTTGACGTCTGCACTGCTTCGGTCCAGCTTCTTCGAGTCCAATTGATCCAAGATTCCGCCCTGAAAAAAAACGAAAGAAACAACGGCAGCGACAAACATCTAATACAACATAAACGTAACAGAGTACATGAAAGGCTGTAAGGATCCTTACAAGTACCTAGTTGTATTCGATTCGCTATAAACTTAGACTTTTAAAACGCGGACAGTAAAACATCGCAATTTACTGTTTGGGCTAAAAAAATTTAACATTGAATTGCAATTCGAATACCACTAGAAACTAACACATTAGAAAATAGATCATATAGCAACACACACACACAGAGAGAGAAATAAATACTTAAAACATACTTACTTTGCCGTGAAAATTCCAAGTTGAACAGGTGGCAAGTCCAACAGATGAAAAAACTACAAGTCCAACCGATGGGAGAGGTATTTACAGTTTCCAACAGATGACACAGTTACAAGTCCAACATCAGATGAGAGAAGGTATTTACAAAGTTTAAACAGCTGACGAAGTTAGAATAACCATTCTACAAGACGAACAGAGTTTTATACTCACAGAAATAGGACGCGCAAAAAATTTGCAGCAATCACAGATCGAGACCTCAAATCCTTGAAAAAAAAAAAAAAAAAAAAAAAAAAAAAAAAAAAAAAAAAAAAAAAAAAAAAAAAAAAAAAAAAAAAAATTTGACCTTGACCTTGACCTTGGCCGTGACCTTGACCTTGACCTTGACCTTGACCTTGGCCTTGACCTTGACCTTGACCTTGACCCTTATTACCTGCGTCCATGGGGGGTCCATACCACCCTCCTTTAGTGGTATCCAGCAAGCCAAAAGGATTTCATACTAACCTTAACGCTGAAGGAGCTCAGTGGGAACGTCTTCACTCTTCGGAGTACCAGCTCCAACTGATCCAAACTAGGGAAACGCGCTCTCTTTTATACCCATCAGCCAGTCGTAGCTCAAAATACGAAAAAAATTCGTAACTCAAGAACGGTTCAACGTAGAGACTTGAAACCACCATCATTGGTTGAAGAATTAAATTCTCCATCTAGTAAAAATAGTTTCGGGTCTCTGCGTCCATTCGTTCTCGAGTTATGAATTACTTTAGATTTAACGCTAAACATGAACTAATTCCTAACTCCAGAACGAAAGGACGTAGCGACCCGAAACCGGTGTCAATTGAAGCAAATTAAATTCTCCATCTAATCATGGTAGTTTCAAGTCTCTACGTACATTCGTTCTCGAGTTACGAATTTTTTTATGTTTAACGCTAAATCTAAAAAAATTCGTAACTCGAAAACGAATAAACGTAGAGACACGAAACCGGTGTCATTTGAAGCAAAATTAAATTTTCCATCTACTAAAAATAGTTTCGTGTCCCTACGTCCATTCGTTCTTGAGTTACGAATTAGTTCAGGTTTAACGCTAAATCTAAACAAATTTGTAACTCGAGAACGAATAAACGTAGAGACTTGAAACTGGTGTCAATCGACGGGGAACAAAATTTTGCTTCGGATGACACCGGTTTTGAGTCCCTACGTCTATTCCTTCTCGAGTTAAAAATTTTTTTAGTTTTTACGCTAAATCGAAAAAAATTCGTAACTCGAGAACGAATGGACGTATAGACTTGAAACTGGGCTCAATCGACGGGGAACAAAATTTACCTTCAAATGATACCCGTTGCAAGTCTCTACGTCCATTCGTTCTTGAGTTACGAATTAGTTCAGGTTTTCCGCTAAATCTAAACAAATTCGTAACTCGAGAACGAATGGACGTAGAGACTTGAAACTGGTGTCAATCGACGGGGAACAAAATTTACCTTCAAATGATACCCGTTGCAAGTCTCTACGTCCATTCGTTCTTGAGTTACGAATTAGTTCAGGTTTTCCGCTAAATCTAAACAAATTCGTAACTCGAGAACGAATGGACGTAGAGACTTGAAACTGGTGTCAATCGACGGGGAACAAAATTTGCCTTCAAATGATACCCTTCGCAAGTCTCTACGTCCATTTGTTCTCGAGTTACGAATTAGTTCAGGTTCAGCCTGTAACACGTTTCCCTTCGTAACTCGAGACGTTTGTAAAAAAAAAAAAAAAAAAAAAAAAAAAAAAAAAAAAAAAAAAAAAAAAAAAAAAAAAAAAAAAAAAAAAAAAAAATTTTTTTTTTTTTTTTTTTTTTTTTTTTTTTTTTTTTTTTTTTTTTTTTTTTTTTTTTTTTTTTTTTTTTTTAAAGATGGTTTATTTATTCGTTGGAGATTCTGAACCTCAACGCTTTTTTTAGTTTCAATTTTGGGACTTAGTCATTTTTTTAACATCATTGATTTACTTTGTCATTTTTTAACGTCAATGATTTTTTAAAGCTCGACGAAGAAACAATTCCATCGGACGAATTAGAAAACAAATTCATTTCGTCACGCCGAGATACTTTTACCGCGAGGCACGAATTAGTTTCGAGATTTAGTTCTAAATTTGGGACTTTGTCATTTTTTTAACATCAATGATTTTTTCAAAAGCTCGGCGGATCAGAATGCAGGAGACGAAAATTCGAAGTTCGAACATTCATCGATGCATCCAACGTTGTCTCGTGACCTTGTTGCAGCTCAAAGCGAACGGTTTTTTTTCCTGGTCACGCGCGTGCGAAGCGTGTCAAGGATGAAAAAAAACACGTGCTCCATGGCTGGGTCGCCGCGAGATGCGTGTCGAGGTCAACGGGTCGTGTTTCTCGAAAGATTCGAAGCAGATGTTTTGTTCGTTTTTTTTCCTAATTAATAAAGGGAGACTGATTTCGTGTACGCGCTCACTCGCAATTAGAGACCCCGAACCAAAGAACATGGAGTTGCATGAAGTGGATTTCGTGATACGTGAAGCAGACTCGTCGACTCCCGACATCCAAGTGCCGGAGTATAGCCCATCATCTCCGGCCGCATCGGGTCGACGAGTGCCGCGACTCGTTTTCGAGGCAATCGATCCTCGTATACCAGCAAGGAGGATCGATGAAGCTCCCCGACGAAGTCCCTCTCGATCGCCGGAGAGATCGAGGAGCCCTCTCGTGCGATCGAGAAGTTCATCGACGTCGTCGGTGCGAATCGAGTCGCCGCCGCTTTCGCCTTCACTTTCCGCTTCATCAACGGAATCCCTGCCCTCTCTCCGCCGGCTCCTGCGTGAAATACAAGACGAAGAAGCTTCATCTTCGAGTAGTACGGGAGAGGATTAAAGAGTTGTTCCTGTCATTGTAACCATTTTCCTATCATTGTAAATAAACATGTAACTAGTCTTTCTGTTCCTTTACCTTTCTTCTTTTTTTTTAAAAAAAAGCTCGACCGACCAACATTGGCTCGGATTCGTTTGGATCAGTTTGACGTTCGAACGAATCGCTCCAATATCGGTCGGTTGGCATGTCCCGAGAATGTTTCGAATTGCTTTTGCTAGTCTTTTTCCCCCCTTTACGTTTTCTTGAAAACAGAAAGGCCCGACCGACCGATATTGGCTCGGATTCGTTCGAACAACTGATCCGATCGAATCCGAGCCAATATCGGTAGGTCGGGCACTTTTTTTTTAATGTCACGAGAGTGTTTCGATTCGCTCCTCACGAAATCACGCGACTCTGACGTTCTCGTGTCGCTCCCCCAATCCCCGTTCTTCAAAAAAAAGTAACGCGACCCCATAAAAACTCTCCCGCATCGTCGCAATATCCCGCAGAAATGTCCGGATCGACCCCCGAAGACACCAATCAGCGCACTCCGACAGAACGAGCGATGCCCGTTCCGGGGGCACCGCAGAAAGAACCACGCTTCATTTCGTCCATGGACCCGTCCGTGCTGAATTTTTGCCGAACGCGACTTAATTTCCATGAAGACAAAGAACAAAAGCCGGACGTCGAAGAGACTAAAAACCATCTCGACTACGCATTGCAACTAATGGATCGGGTAATCGAGGAAGTGGTGACGGGCAGACCAGAGACTCCGCATTGCGCGTTGGTAAGGCAACTCTTGGAGGAGGACGACGACGACGACTACGATGACGACGACGAGCATTCGACGAGTTCCGGGATTCCTGAAGATACCGCACGCGACCTGACCGAAACCAAGGAAACCTCAGGACAAAAAAATGTTAAACCTGTGTAAATGTACCTTATTGTTCGAAATAAAAAAAAAATGAACGAATCCAGTATTGGCACTTTTTTTTCTCTTGGAAGGGCATGGCACGTAGCTAAAATACCGAAGCCCGTTTTAGTTTCGAAGCCTGTATTGGAGCAATCGGTCCAGTATCGGCGTCGTTCCTTTTTTTTACCTGACACGCGTGACCTTAAGATCTTGGTTCCTCCTTCGTTCAAAGAAACAACGGGGGGAAAAAAGGAACCGAAGCCCGTTTTAGTTTCGAAGCCTGTATTGGAGCAATCGGTCCAGTATTGGCGTCGTTCCTTTTTTTTTACCTGACACGCGTGACCTTAAGATCTTGGTTCCTCCTTCGTTCAAAGAAACAACGGGGGAAAAAAGGAGGAGGGTGATCGTCTCCAAACGGGCGTCACGTTCCTCATTCGTCCGTTAAAAGGATTCTCGCGTTTCGCGCATACGAATGGTCGCCGTTCGCCAGAGGGGAGTTTTTTTTATTTTTCCAGGACTCTTTAAAAAGATGAGTGAAAACCCCCCATTCCCGAGAAACACGGAGGAGAGAGAGCGGAAAAAATGACTTCGTTTCCGTATTTTCAGTACAGGACCTTCATTCTCAATAATCACAATGATCTCATGCGCTGCTGGTTTTGCAGCCGATTTCTTGCTACCAAGGATTACGAAAAACATGTCTCCAAGATGCACTGCATCAATCCCAAGACGACGTGCGTCTGGTGCCTGGACGAAACTTGGCCTTCCGGAGAAAAAATGAAACACGGACTCCATCTCCTGGAGTGCTCTAAGAAATTCCTCGAAATGTATGCCGGTCAAGCCGAGAAACGAGTGCCGGACATTGAAGGCATCGACGACGACGTCGACGACGTCAACGACATCGACTTCGTGCCGAAAGGCGGCGACGAAATCCAAGAAAACCACGACGGCAACGAAACCCAAGAAAACCACGACGGCGAGGAAAACAACGACGAAGACTTCCTACTGACGCCGGGCATAGCTGCTCAACTACGAGGTAAATATCGGGCTCGACTTCGTCCACGTCGCCATGTGAGGACGGTGGAAGCGTACCTGTTGCTGAATCTCATGGAAGATCATAAACAATTCTGTACGGCCGTACTGAGGTTGGTTGACTCGGTCGAAAAAGCCATGATCTCCATCGACGCCGTGGCAAACTCCCTTCGAGGAAATTTTGTCTGAGAAACCCTGAGGGTTTCTCATTATTTTGTGTTGTATTTATGTTGTAAATAAAAGTTTCCATTTTTTTTAAAAAAAAAAAGACTGTTCCAATAATGGCCAGATCTCGAGGTATGCTATAAAAAAAAGCACGAATGTCATGAAAAAAACGTGAATTTTTCTTTGAAGCGCGTGTTGTCATCTATTTCAGAGAAAAAACAAGGAGAAACGTTTTCCGATAAAAGCGGGTGGATTCGTTAGCCTAGAAAAAAAACACAAGTCCAACTTTTCTGAAAAAAATCGATCCTGACGGTCATTCGGCTCAGCTTCAATTTCAATTTTAATTAAAAAAAAAAAAAAAAAAAAAAAAAAAAAAAAAAAAAAAAAAAAAAAAAAAAAAAAAAAAAAAAAATAATATATATATATATATATATATATATATATATATATATATATATTTTTTTTTTTTTTTTTTTTTTTTTTTTTTTTTTTTTTTTTTTTTTTTTTTTTTTTTTTTTAAATCAAAAATATATCTCTCGACTTGTTGGAGATACTAGACCAAATGTTTTTTTCAGTTTTAAATTCAGGACTTTGTCATTTTTTGCCACTCGAAAAAAATTGTACCAATATTGGATCGATTTAGTTTTTTTTTAAAAATCAATCTTACAAAACAAATACAATAATACACAAAACAAAGACATGATAAAAAACATTTGCTTCTTGTGGTCCGAATTCAGTACATGAAAAAGAGTTTATTCTGGTCCCTAATCACGGCGTAAGATTCGTCTTTTCCGACCGGGATGCTCAGAACGCGCACGTAATTGAGGTTGATGTCCCCCGCCGGACGTGCGCGAAACGTTTCGATTCTCTTTTCTTTCTCCAACACCAGTTCTTGAGGTTGAACACCGTTGACTTCTGCCATTTTCTTAAAGACTTCGGTCTTGTTGCTGTTTTCGTCCAAAATGAGGCCCAGATTCTCGAGTTCTTTTCGTCTTTCGTCGTCTCGGGATTCGTCGATGACGAGATCGGGCATCGATTCCTTGCAAGTCAGGTCCAGGGGCGGCGGCGTCGCGGCCGAGACGCATCCCTCTTCCTCGTAAACGCTCTGAGCGGCAACGATGCTGGGTAGGATCGAATCGTCACCGGAGCCTGCGTTCATTTCGATGATCTCGGGTTCGCCTTCGTTTTTCTTCGGCGCCTGTTCGAACGACGACGATGAGGAACTGAACTCGTTCCTTTCCAGCACCACGTTCCCGGTGCCGTCGTCGCTGGTGGTAAGTCCCGGGGGAGGAAAAAATGACCTACCTCCGAGGGAACTGCGAGTTAGCGTCGACGAAACCTGATAACAGGCAGAAGAGGGAGAAACGTAAACGCTGGGACGAGATCTGTACCCACCATGAACCGAGGCGCGGCGTCTGGCGCAATTAAGGAGGTGCTCTCCTTGCTGTAACTTTGTTCCGAACTCCCAATGAAATCTCAAACACCACGCGCAAGACATGGTGCTATTGTAACCGTGCTGCTCTTTGACGTGTCTTTCGAACTTACGGATGAGAATCCGAGCCCCACACCAATGACAGATGATTTCAGATCCGCTCGAGCTTAGAAACCTTTTGTAACGAGTGTAGTCACTGTACTGAAAATGACTCGGCATGACTCTCCCAGGAGAGGAAAAGTAAACGATGAGAACCAGAGTGTTTTTCCGTTCCTTTTTAAGCGTTAACCCAAGAGAGGGAGGGAACTCCGAGAAACGAATTACGTCGAGCATTTAGCATTCGCAAAACGACCGAGGAAAAAAAACGGCGGGTGGGGAGGTCGGAAATACGAATTGGAAGAGAATTCTGTTGGGAAAGAGAAAAATTGCACGAGAAGGTTGAAAAGAAAAAAACAACGCGAGCAACGTGACGCACACGACCCTCCCGCGAAAAAAAAATGACAAGGTCATTAAGTGAAATCAAACCAATTTTGGAACGATCTTTACGAGTTCCAATATTCTCGTGTTTTGGGTTCTTACATTTTACCAATCATCTTAACGTAGTGATGTTGGCATTTAAAACTTTACGATTAAAAAAATGACAAAGTCCAGCGTTTGGTTCAGAATCTCCAACGAACATTCAAACCTCCACTAAACACATCTCTTAAAAAAAAAAAAAAAAAAAAAAAAAAAAAAAAAAAAAAAAAAAAAAAAAAAAAAAAAAAAAAAAATATATATATATATATATATATATATATATATATTTTTTTTTTTTTTTTTTTTTTTTTTTTTTTTTTTTTTTTTTTTTTTTTTTTTTTTTTTTTTTTTTTTCAGAGATGTTTTTTATTCGTTGGAGATTCTGAACCAAACGCTTTTTCAGTTTCAAGTTCAGGACTTTGTCATTTTTTACGTCAATGATTTAATTTACCATTTTTCAACAACAACGACATTTTAAAGCTTGACAAAGAAAACAATTCCATCGGTCGGAGTTAGAACCGCAAACGTGTTTCGCGCTAAATTCAAACGAATTCGTAACTCGAGAACGAATCGACGTAGAGACTTGAAACCGGTGTCCATCGATGGCGAAGAAAATTTTCCTTCGAATGATACTACTTCCGTCATTCCGAGAGACGTTTACAGCGTGCAACGAATTAGTTTAGATTTAGCTCGGAACGCGTTTCGTTTCGTAACTCGAGAGCGAACGGACGTAGAGATTCGATGGTGCCAACATTAGACGGGAGAGGAATCTAATTTCCCTTCGAATGATACCCATCGCAACTCAAGCGGTCCTTTATCTTCGGAGTTTGAGCCGCAAACGTGTTACTCGCTAAATCTAAAGAAATTGGTAACTCAAGAACGAATCGACTTGGAGACTCGCAACCGATCTCATTAGACGTGGAACAAAATTTACCTTCGGAACATTCCTTTTTTTTAACGTTCCGAGAGATATTTACCGTTTGCTACGAATTAGTTTAAAGAAACTCCTAACTCAAGAACGAATCGACGTAGAGACTCGAAACCGACATCATTAGACGGGGAACAAAAATTTACCTTCAGAACATGCCTTTTTTTAACGTTCCGAGAGATGTTTACCTTTTGCTACGAATGAGTTTAGAATTAACATGAAATACGTCTGTAATTCGAGATAAAACGCTCATACAAATTCGAAATGAGCATTACAACGAGAGCATCAATCGTTTTCGTAAACGAATAAAATGTTTCGAGTATTCTAACCCGTTTTTAATTCATTCAATTTTTCTAGTTTGCCAATATTTTTTTTCAACATGGAAAAAAAAAAAAAAAAAAAAAAAAAAAAAAAAAAAAAAAAAAAAAAAAAAAAAAAAAAAAAAAAAAAAAAAAAATAAATATATATATATATATATATATATATATATATATATATATATATATATATATATATATTTTTTTTTTTTTTTTTTTTTTTTTTTTTTTTTTTTTTTTTTTTTTTTTTTTTTTTTTTTTTTTTTTTCAAATAATAATGCCATCATTATTATTCTCAAACACATTATTCGGGCTACGTGAAATTTTTTACGGAACGCAATCTGTCACCTAGGCTCATTTTTTTATCCCGATCATCCCTTCAACTCCGTACGCGAAAAAATATTGGCAAACACATTAAAAACATTTTCAAGTGCTTCGGGCTACCTGAAATTTTTTACCGAACGCAATCCGAACGTGAAGTGAGCAGAAACATTTTTTATCCCGATCATCCCTTCAACTCCGTACGCGAAAACGTGTCCGAGCATCGTAACGTGTTGGTAATGAGACATATCTGCTTTTTTTAATTGGAAATGAGCGCGTTACAACGAGAGCGTCAATCATTTTTCGTAAAGGAATAAAATGTTCGAGTATCGCAATGCACGTTCTCTTGTAATTCATTCATTTAATTTTTTTCTGGCATCGAGACACATGGGTTTTAGTTGGAAACCTTTCGAAATGACCGTTACAACGAGAGCATCAATGATTTTCGCAAACGAATAAAATGTTCGAATTCCAACCTGTTTCGAAATGAGCGTTACAACGAGAGCGTCAATCCTTTTCGTAAACGAATAAAATGTTCGATTATTCCAACCTCTTTTTAATTCATTCAATTTTTCTAGATTGGCATTGAGACACATGGGTCCATTGTTGGAAACCTTTCGAAATGAGCGTTACAACGAGAGCATCAATCGTTTTCGTAAACGAATAAAATTGTTCGAGTATTCCAACCCGTTTTTAATTCATTCAATTTTTCTGGTTTGCAAATATTTTTTTCAACATGAAAAAAAAAAAAAAAAAAAAAAAAAAAAAAAAAAAAAAAAAAAAAAAAAAAAAAAAAAAAAAAAAAAAAATATATATATAT